>NW_025721309.1:0-132179 GCF_922984935.1 Meles meles
ACGAGCGTTCTGCCCAAATCGGGATCGATTTGGGCAGAACGCTCGTGAGAATTGGCCGGCGTTGGGCAGCCCTGGTCAGCGCCCAGTTCCGCGTGGAGCAGGGCCCTTTCTCGCTCGGGGCTATGTCGCGGCCACCCGGAAAAACGAGCCGCGACGATGGGGCGCGGCCCGGCAGCCGCGGCGCCGGGGAGTTTTCCCCGAGCAGAGTGGATGGAGGCGCCGTGGCCGGGCGTCCGCCTCCGCCGTGGCGGGCGGCCGGGGCGCCCCTGGAGGGGGCTGGCCTCTGTGGGGAAACGGACTGGTCTCTCACTCCGCGGCTAGGACGAAGCCGCGAAAGGTGCCGTTGTGGCCGGGACGGTCGGGGGACTCGTGGCGCGGGACTCAGGGTTCCCCATGGGGAGGCCCCCAGGCTCAGGCCCCTGGCAACGGAAGGCTGAGCAAGCAGGCCCGGGCCCGGGCCCGGCTTTCGGGGCTGGCCCGGCCCCAGCTGTCGGCGCCAGGGAGGGGACCCCCGGAGGCTGAGGAGCGGGAGGCGTCGGCCTCCCCCGCGGCACGCCTCCCGGAGCTCCTCCTGGCGGTGCCGGAACGCGACGACACGCGGTCCCGGACAGGGCCCCGGGGGGGGCCGCCCTGCGGCCCTGTGGTGCCCGAAGTGTGTTCGCCGGGCCTTTTCCGGCCAATTCTCACGAGCGTTCTGCCCAAATCGGGATCGATTTGGGCAGAACGCTCGTGAGAATTGGCCGGCGTTGGGCAGCCCTGGTCAGCGCCCAGTTCCGCGTGGAGCAGGGCCCTTTCTCGCTCGGGGCATGTCGCGGCCACCCGGAAAACGAGCCGCGACGATGGGGCGCGGCCGGCAGCCGCGGCGCCGGGGAGTTTTCCCCGAGCAGAGTGGATGGAGGCGCCGTGGCCGGGCGTCCGCCTCCGCCGTGGCGGGCGGCCGGGGCGCCCCTGGAGGGGGCTGGCCTCTGTGGGGAAACGGACTGGTCTCTCACTCCGCGGCTAGGACGAAGCCGCGAAAGGTGCCGTTGTCGCCGGGACGGTCGGGGGACTCGTGGCGCGGGACTCAGGGTTCCCCATGGGGAGGCCCCCAGGCTCAGGCCCCTGGCAACGGAAGGCTGAGCAAGCAGGCCCGGGCCCGGGCCCGGCTTTCGGGGCTGGCCCGGCCCCAGCTGTCGGCGCCAGGGAGGGGACCCCCGGAGGCTGAGGAGCGGGAGGCGTCGGCCTCCCCGCGGCACGCCTCCCGGAGCTCCTCCTGGCGGTGCCGGAACGCGACGACACGCGGTCCCGGACAGGGCCCCGGGGGGGGCCGCCCTGCGGCCCTGTGGTGCCCGAAGGGTGTTCGCCGGGCCTTTTCCGGCCAATTCTCACGAGCGTTCTGCCCAAATCGGGATCGATTTGGGCAGAACGCTCGTGAGAATTGGCCGGCGTTGGGCAGCCCTGGTCAGCGCCCAGTTCCGCGTGGAGCAGGGCCCTTTCTCGCTCGGGGCATGTCGCGGCCACCCGGAAAACGAGCCGCGACGATGGGGCGCGGCCGGCAGCCGCGGCGCCGGGGAGTTTTCCCCGAGCAGAGTGGATGGAGGCGCCGTGGCCGGGCGTCCGCCTCCGCCGTGGCGGGCGGCCGGGGCGCCCCTGGAGGGGGCTGGCCTCTGTGGGGAAACGGACTGGTCTCTCACTCCGCGGCTAGGACGAAGCCGCGAAAGGTGCCGTTGTGGCCGGGACGGTCGGGGGACTCGTGGCGCGGGACTCAGGGTTCCCCATGGGGAGGCCCCCAGGCTCAGGCCCCTGGCAACGGAAGGCTGAGCAAGCAGGCCCGGGCCCGGGCCCGGCTTTCGGGGCTGGCCCGGCCCCAGCTGTCGGCGCCAGGGAGGGGACCCCCGGAGGCTGAGGAGCGGGAGGCGTCGGCCTCCCCGCGGCACGCCTCCCGGAGCTCCTCCTGGCGGTGCCGGAACGCGACGACACGCGGTCCCGGACAGGGCCCCGGGGGGGGCCGCCCTGCGGCCCTGTGGTGCCCGAAGTGTGTTCGCCGGGCCTTTTCCGGCCAATTCTCACGAGCGTTCTGCCCAAATCGGGATCGATTTGGGCAGAACGCTCGTGAGAATTGGCCGGCGTTGGGCAGCCCTGGTCAGCGCCCAGTTCCGCGTGGAGCAGGGCCCTTTCTCGCTCGGGGCATGTCGCGGCCACCCGGAAAACGAGCCGCGACGATGGGGCGCGGCCGGCAGCCGCGGCGCCGGGGAGTTTTCCCCGAGCAGAGTGGATGGAGGCGCCGTGGCCGGGCGTCCGCCTCCGCCGTGGCGGGCGGCCGGGGCGGCCCTGGAGGGGGCTGGCCTCTGTGGGGAAACGGACTGGTCTCTCACTCCGCGGCTAGGACGAAGCCGCGAAAGGTGCCGTTGTGGCCGGGACGGTCGGGGGGACTCGTGGCGCGGGACTCAGGGTTCCCCATGGGGAGGCCCCCAGGCTCAGGCCCCTGGCAACGGAAGGCTGAGCAAGCAGGCCCGGGCCCGGGCCCGGCTTTCGGGGCTGGCCCGGCCCCAGCTGTCGGCGCCAGGGAGGGGACCCCCGGAGGCTGAGGAGCGGGAGGCGTCGGCCTCCCCGCGGCACGCCTCCCGGAGCTCCTCCTGGCGGTGCCGGAACGCGACGACACGCGGGTCCCGGACAGGGCCCCGGGGGGGGCCGCCCTGCGGCCCTGTGGTGCCCGAAGTGTGTTCGCCGGGCCTTTTCCGGCCAATTCTCACGAGCGTTCTGCCCAAATCGGGATCGATTTGGGCAGAACGCTCGTGAGAATTGGCCGGCGTTGGGCAGCCCTGGTCAGCGCCCAGTTCCGCGTGGAGCAGGGCCCTTTCTCGCTCGGGGCATGTCGCGGCCACCCCGGAAAACGAGCCGCGACGATGGGGCGCGGCCGGCAGCCGCGGCGCCGGGGAGTTTTCCCCGAGCAGAGTGGATGGAGGCGCCGTGGCCGGGCGTCCGCCTCCGCCGTGGCGGGCGGCCGGGGCGCCCCTGGAGGGGGCTGGCCTCTGTGGGGAAACGGACTGGTCTCTCACTCCGCGGCTAGGACGAAGCCGCGAAAGGTGCCGTTGTGGCCGGGACGGTCGGGGGACTCGTGGCGCGGGACTCAGGGTTCCCCATGGGGAGGCCCCCAGGCTCAGGCCCCTGGCAACGGAAGGCTGAGCAAGCAGGCCCGGGCCCGGGCCCGGCTTTCGGGGCTGGCCCGGCCCCAGCTGTCGGCGCCAGGGAGGGGACCCCCGGAGGCTGAGGAGCGGGAGGCGTCGGCCTCCCCGCGGCACGCCTCCCGGAGCTCCTCCTGGCGGTGCCGGAACGCGACGACACGCGGTCCCGGACAGGGCCCCGGGGGGGGCCGCCCTGCGGCCCTGTGGTGCCCGAAGTGTGTTCGCCGGGCCTTTTCCGGCCAATTCTCACGAGCGTTCTGCCCAAATCGGGATCGATTTGGGCAGAACGCTCGTGAGAATTGGCCGGCGTTGGGCAGCCCTGGTCAGCGCCCAGTTCCGCGTGGAGCAGGGCCCTTTCTCGCTCGGGGCATGTCGCGGCCACCCGGAAAACGAGCCGCGACGATGGGGCGCGGGCCGGCAGCCGCGGCGCCGGGGAGTTTTCCCCGAGCAGAGTGGATGGAGGCGCCGTGGCCGCCGGGCGTCCGCCTCCGCCGTGGCGGGCGGCCGGGGCGCCCCTGGAGGGGGCTGGCCTCTGTGGGGAAACGGACTGGTCTCTCACTCCGCGGCTAGGACGAAGCCGCGAAAGGTGCCGTTGTCGCCGGGACGGTCGGGGGACTCGTGGCGCGGGACTCAGGGTTCCCCATGGGGAGGCCCCCAGGCTCAGGCCCCTGGCAACGGAAGGCTGAGCAAGCAGGCCCGGGCCCGGGCCCGGCTTTCGGGGCTGGCCCGGCCCCAGCTGTCGGCGCCAGGGAGGGGACCCCCGGAGGCTGAGGAGCGGGAGGCGTCGGCCTCCCCGCGGCACGCCTCCCGGAGCTCCTCCTGGCGGTGCCGGAACGCGACGACACGCGGTCCCGGACAGGGCCCCGGGGGGGGGCCGCCCTGCGGCCCTGTGGTGCCCGAAGGGTGTTCGCCGGGCCTTTTCCGGCCAATTCTCACGAGCGTTCTGCCCAAATCGGGATCGATTTGGGCAGAACGCTCGTGAGAATTGGCCGGCGTTGGGCAGCCCTGGTCAGCGCCCAGTTCCGCGTGGAGCAGGGCCCTTTCTCGCTCGGGGCATGTCGCGGCCACCCGGAAAACGAGCCGCGACGATGGGGCGCGGCCGGCAGCCGCGGCGCCGGGGAGTTTTCCCCGAGCAGAGTGGATGGAGGCGCCGTGGCCGGGCGTCCGCCTCCGCCGTGGCGGGCGGCCGGGGCGCCCCTGGAGGGGGCTGGCCTCTGTGGGGAAACGGACTGGTCTCTCACTCCGCGGCTAGGACGAAGCCGCGAAAGGTGCCGTTGTGGCCGGGACGGTCGGGGGACTCGTGGCGCGGGACTCAGGGTTCCCCATGGGGAGGCCCCCAGGCTCAGGCCCCTGGCAACGGAAGGCTGAGCAAGCAGGCCCGGGCCCGGGCCCGGCTTTCGGGGCTGGCCCGGCCCCAGCTGTCGGCGCCAGGGAGGGGACCCCCGGAGGCTGAGGAGCGGGAGGCGTCGGCCTCCCCGCGGCACGCCTCCCGGAGCTCCTCCTGGCGGTGCCGGAACGCGACGACACGCGGTCCCGGACAGGGCCCCGGGGGGGGGCCGCCCTGCGGCCCTGTGGTGCCCGAAGTGTGTTCGCCGGGCCTTTTCCGGCCAATTCTCACGAGCGTTCTGCCCAAATCGGGATCGATTTGGGCAGAACGCTCGTGAGAATTGGCCGGCGTTGGGCAGCCCTGGTCAGCGCCCAGTTCCGCGTGGAGCAGGGCCCTTTCTCGCTCGGGGCATGTCGCGGCCACCCGGAAAACGAGCCGCGACGATGGGGCGCGGCCGGCAGCCGCGGCGCCGGGGAGTTTTCCCCGAGCAGAGTGGATGGAGGCGCCGTGGCCGGGCGTCCGCCTCCGCCGTGGCGGGCGGCCGGGGCGCCCCTGGAGGGGGCTGGCCTCTGTGGGGAAACGGACTGGTCTCTCACTCCGCGGCTAGGACGAAGCCGCGAAAGGTGCCGTTGTGGCCGGGACGGTCGGGGGACTCGTGGCGCGGGACTCAGGGTTCCCCATGGGGAGGCCCCCAGGCTCAGGCCCCTGGCAACGGAAGGCTGAGCAAGCAGGCCCGGGCCCGGGCCCGGCTTTCGGGGCTGGCCCGGCCCCAGCTGTCGGCGCCAGGGAGGGGACCCCCGGAGGCTGAGGAGCGGGAGGCGTCGGCCTCCCCCGCGGCACGCCTCCCGGAGCTCCTCCTGGCGGTGCCGGAACGCGACGACACGCGGTCCCGGACAGGGCCCCGGGGGGGGGCCGCCCTGCGGCCCTGTGGTGCCCGAAGTGTGTTCGCCGGGCCTTTTCCGGCCAATTCTCACGAGCGTTCTGCCCAAATCGGGATCGATTTGGGCAGAACGCTCGTGAGAATTGGCCGGCGTTGGGCAGCCCTGGTCAGCGCCCAGTTCCGCGTGGAGCAGGGCCCTTTCTCGCTCGGGGCATGTCGCGGCCACCCGGAAAACGAGCCGCGACGATGGGGCGCGGCCGGCAGCCGCGGCGCCGGGGAGTTTTCCCCGAGCAGAGTGGATGGAGGCGCCGTGGCCGGGCGTCCGCCTCCGCCGTGGCGGGCGGCCGGGGCGCCCCTGGAGGGGGCTGGCCTCTGTGGGGAAACGGACTGGTCTCTCACTCCGCGGCTAGGACGAAGCCGCGAAAGGTGCCGTTGTGGCCGGGACGGTCGGGGGACTCGTGGCGCGGGACTCAGGGTTCCCCATGGGGAGGCCCCCAGGCTCAGGCCCCTGGCAACGGAAGGCTGAGCAAGCAGGCCCGGGCCCGGGCCCGGCTTTCGGGGCTGGCCCGGCCCCAGCTGTCGGCGCCAGGGAGGGGACCCCCGGAGGCTGAGGAGCGGGAGGCGTCGGCCTCCCCGCGGCACGCCTCCCGGAGCTCCTCCTGGCGGTGCCGGAACGCGACGACACGCGGTCCCGGACAGGGCCCCGGGGGGGGCCGCCCTGCGGCCCTGTGGTGCCCGAAGTGTGTTCGCCGGGCCTTTTCCGGCCAATTCTCACGAGCGTTCTGCCCAAATCGGGATCGATTTGGGCAGAACGCTCGTGAGAATTGGCCGGCGTTGGGCAGCCCTGGTCAGCGCCCAGTTCCGCGTGGAGCAGGGCCCTTTCTCGCTCGGGGCATGTCGCGGCCACCCGGAAAACGAGCCGCGACGATGGGGCGCGGCCGGCAGCCGCGGCGCCGGGGAGTTTTCCCCGAGCAGAGTGGATGGAGGCGCCGTGGCCGGGCGTCCGCCTCTGCCGTCGCGGGCGGCCGGGGCGCCCCTGGAGGGGGCTGGCCTCTGTGGGGAAACGGACTGGTCTCTCACTCCGCGGCTAGGACGAAGCCGCGAAAGGTGCCGTTGTCGCCGGGACGGTCGGGGGACTCGTGGCGCGGGACTCAGGGTTCCCCATGGGGAGGCCCCCAGGCTCAGGCCCCTGGCAACGGAAGGCTGAGCAAGCAGGCCCGGGCCCGGGCCCGGCTTTCGGGGCTGGCCCGGCCCCAGCTGTCGGCGCCAGGGAGGGGACCCCCGGAGGCTGAGGAGCGGGAGGCGTCGGCCTCCCCGCGGCACGCCTCCCGGAGCTCCTCCTGGCGGTGCCGGAACGCGACGACACGCGGTCCCGGACAGGGCCCCGGGGGGGGCCGCCCTGCGGCCCTGTGGTGCCCGAAGTGTGTTCGCCGGGCCTTTTCCGGCCAATTCTCACGAGCGTTCTGCCCAAATCGGGATCGATTTGGGCAGAACGCTCGTGAGAATTGGCCGGCGTTGGGCAGCCCTGGTCAGCGCCCAGTTCCGCGTGGAGCAGGGCCCTTTCTCGCTCGGGGCATGTCGCGGCCACCCGGAAAACGAGCCGCGACGATGGGGCGCGGCCGGCAGCCGCGGCGCCGGGGAGTTTTCCCCGAGCAGAGTGGATGGAGGCGCCGTGGCCGGGCGTCCGCCTCCGCCGTGGCGGGCGGCCGGGGCGCCCCTGGAGGGGGCTGGCCTCTGTGGGGAAACGGACTGGTCTCTCACTCCGCGGCTAGGACGAAGCCGCGAAAGGTGCCGTTGTCGCCGGGACGGTCGGGGGACTCGTGGCGCGGGACTCAGGGTTCCCCATGGGGAGGCCCCCAGGCTCAGGCCCCTGGCAACGGAAGGCTGAGCAAGCAGGCCCGGGCCCGGGCCCGGCTTTCGGGGCTGGCCCGGCCCCAGCTGTCGGCGCCAGGGAGGGGACCCCCGGAGGCTGAGGAGCGGGAGGCGTCGGCCTCCCCGCGGCACGCCTCCCGGAGCTCCTCCTGGCGGTGCCGGAACGCGACGACACGCGGTCCCGGACAGGGCCCCGGGGGGGGCCGCCCTGCGGCCCTGTGGTGCCCGAAGTGTGTTCGCCGGGCCTTTTCCGGCCAATTCTCACGAGCGTTCTGCCCAAATCGGGATCGATTTGGGCAGAACGCTCGTGAGAATTGGCCGGCGTTGGGCAGCCCTGGTCAGCGCCCAGTTCCGCGTGGAGCAGGGCCCTTTCTCGCTCGGGGCATGTCGCGGCCACCCGGAAAACGAGCCGCGACGATGGGGCGCGGCCGGCAGCCGCGGCGCCGGGGAGTTTTCCCCGAGCAGAGTGGATGGAGGCGCCGTGGCCGGGCGTCCGCCTCCGCCGTGGCGGGCGGCCGGGGCGCCCCTGGAGGGGGCTGGCCTCTGTGGGGAAACGGACTGGTCTCTCACTCCGCGGCTAGGACGAAGCCGCGAAAGGTGCCGTTGTGGCCGGGACGGTCGGGGGACTCGTGGCGCGGGACTCAGGGTTCCCCATGGGGAGGCCCCCAGGCTCAGGCCCCTGGCAACGGAAGGCTGAGCAAGCAGGCCCGGGCCCGGGCCCGGCTTTCGGGGCTGGCCCGGCCCCAGCTGTAGGCGCCAGGGAGGGGACCCCCGGAGGCTGAGGAGCGGGAGGCGTCGGCCTCCCCGCGGCACGCCTCCCGGAGCTCCTCCTGGCGGTGCCGGAACGCGACGACACGCGGTCCCGGACAGGGCCCCGGGGGGGGCCGCCCTGCGGCCCTGTGGTGCCCGAAGTGTGTTCGCCGGGCCTTTTCCGGCCAATTCTCACGAGCGTTCTGCCCAAATCGGGATCGATTTGGGCAGAACGCTCGTGAGAATTGGCCGGCGTTGGGCAGCCCTGGTCAGCGCCCAGTTCCGCGTGGAGCAGGGCCCTTTCTCGCTCGGGGCATGTCGCGGCCACCCGGAAAACGAGCCGCGACGATGGGGCGCGGCCGGCAGCCGCGGCGCCGGGGAGTTTTCCCCGAGCAGAGTGGATGGAGGCGCCGTGGCCGGGCGTCCGCCTCCGCCGTGGCGGGCGGCCGGGGCGCCCCTGGAGGGGGCTGGCCTCTGTGGGGAAACGGACTGGTCTCTCACTCCGCGGCTAGGACGAAGCCGCGAAAGGTGCCGTTGTCGCCGGGACGGTCGGGGGACTCGTGGCGCGGGACTCAGGGTTCCCCATGGGGAGGCCCCCAGGCTCAGGCCCCTGGCAACGGAAGGCTGAGCAAGCAGGCCCGGGCCCGGGCCCGGCTTTCGGGGCTGGCCCGGCCCCAGCTGTCGGCGCCAGGGAGGGGACCCCCGGAGGCTGAGGAGCGGGAGGCGTCGGCCTCCCCGCGGCACGCCTCCCGGAGCTCCTCCTGGCGGTGCCGGAACGCGACGACACGCGGTCCCGGACAGGGCCCCGGGGGGGGGCCGCCCTGCGGCCCTGTGGTGCCCGAAGTGTGTTCGCCGGGCCTTTTCCGGCCAATTCTCACGAGCGTTCTGCCCAAATCGGGATCGATTTGGGCAGAACGCTCGTGAGAATTGGCCGGCGTTGGGCAGCCCTGGTCAGCGCCCAGTTCCGCGTGGAGCAGGGCCCTTTCTCGCTCGGGGCATGTCGCGGCCACCCGGAAAACGAGCCGCGACGATGGGGCGCGGCCGGCAGCCGCGGCGCCGGGGAGTTTTCCCCGAGCAGAGTGGATGGAGGCGCCGTGGCCGGGCGTCCGCCTCCGCCGTGGCGGGCGGCCGGGGCGCCCCTGGAGGGGGCTGGCCTCTGTGGGGAAACGGACTGGTCTCTCACTCCGCGGCTAGGACGAAGCCGCGAAAGGTGCCGTTGTGGCCGGGACGGTCGGGGGACTCGTGGCGCGGGACTCAGGGTTCCCCATGGGGAGGCCCCCAGGCTCAGGCCCCTGGCAACGGAAGGCTGAGCAAGCAGGCCCGGGCCCGGGCCCGGCTTTCGGGGCTGGCCCGGCCCCAGCTGTCGGCGCCAGGGAGGGGACCCCCGGAGGCTGAGGAGCGGGAGGCGTCGGCCTCCCCGCGGCACGCCTCCCGGAGCTCCTCCTGGCGGTGCCGGAACGCGACGACACGCGGTCCCGGACAGGGCCCCGGGGGGGGGCCGCCCTGCGGCCCTGTGGTGCCCGAAGTGTGTTCGCCGGGCCTTTTCCGGCCAATTCTCACGAGCGTTCTGCCCAAATCGGGATCGATTTGGGCAGAACGCTCGTGAGAATTGGCCGGCGTTGGGCAGCCCTGGTCAGCGCCCAGTTCCGCGTGGAGCAGGGCCCTTTCTCGCTCGGGGCATGTCGCGGCCACCCGGAAAACGAGCCGCGACGATGGGGCGCGGCCGGCAGCCGCGGCGCCGGGGAGTTTTCCCCGAGCAGAGTGGATGGAGGCGCCGTGGCCGGGCGTCCGCCTCCGCCGTGGCGGGCGGCCGGGGCGCCCCTGGAGGGGGCTGGCCTCTGTGGGGAAACGGACTGGTCTCTCACTCCGCGGCTAGGACGAAGCCGCGAAAGGTGCCGTTGTCGCCGGGACGGTCGGGGGGACTCGTGGCGCGGGACTCAGGGTTCCCCATGGGGAGGCCCCCAGGCTCAGGCCCCTGGCAACGGAAGGCTGAGCAAGCAGGCCCGGGCCCGGGCCCGGCTTTCGGGGCTGGCCCGGCCCCAGCTGTCGGCGCCAGGGAGGGGACCCCCGGAGGCTGAGGAGCGGGAGGCGTCGGCCTCCCCGTGGCACGCCTATCGGAGCTCCTCCTGGCGGTGCCGGAACGCGACGACACGCGGTCCCGGACAGGGCCCCGGGGGGGGCCGCCCTGCGGCCCTGTGGTGCCCGAAGTGTGTTCGCCGGGCCTTTTCCGGCCAATTCTCACGAGCGTTCTGCCCAAATCGGGATCGATTTGGGCAGAACGCTCGTGAGAATTGGCCGGCGTTGGGCAGCCCTGGTCAGCGCCCAGTTCCGCGTGGAGCAGGGCCCTTTCTCGCTCGGGGCATGTCGCGGCCACCCGGAAAACGAGCCGCGACGATGGGGCGCGGCCGGCAGCCGCGGCGCCGGGGAGTTTTCCCCGAGCAGAGTGGATGGAGGCGCCGTGGCCGGGCGTCCGCCTCCGCCGTGGCGGGCGGCCGGGGCGCCCCTGGAGGGGGCTGGCCTCTGTGGGGAAACGGACTGGTCTCTCACTCCGCGGCTAGGACGAAGCCGCGAAAGGTGCCGTTGTGGCCGGGACGGTCGGGGGACTCGTGGCGCGGGACTCAGGGTTCCCCATGGGGAGGCCCCCAGGCTCAGGCCCCTGGCAACGGAAGGCTGAGCAAGCAGGCCCGGGCCCGGGCCCGGCTTTCGGGGCTGGCCCGGCCCCAGCTGTCGGCGCCAGGGAGGGGACCCCCGGAGGCTGAGGAGCGGGAGGCGTCGGCCTCCCCGCGGCACGCCTCCCGGAGCTCCTCCTGGCGGTGCCGGAACGCGACGACACGCGGTCCCGGAGAGGGCCCCGGGGGGGGCCGCCCTGCGGCCCTGTGGTGCCCGAAGTGTGTTCGCCGGGCCTTTTCCGGCCAATTCTCACGAGCGTTCTGCCCAAATCGGGATCGATTTGGGCAGAACGCTCGTGAGAATTGGCCGGCGTTGGGCAGCCCTGGTCAGCGCCCAGTTCCGCGTGGAGCAGGGCCCTTTCTCGCTCGGGGCATGTCGCGGCCACCCGGAAAACGAGCCGCGACGATGGGGCGCGGCCGGCAGCCGCGGCGCCGGGGAGTTTTCCCCGAGCAGAGTGGATGGAGGCGCCGTGGCCGGGCGTCCGCCTCCGCCGTGGCGGGCGGCCGGGGCGCCCCTGGAGGGGGCTGGCCTCTGTGGGGAAACGGACTGGTCTCTCACTCCGCGGCTAGGACGAAGCCGCGAAAGGTGCCGTTGTCGCCGGGACGGTCGGGGGACTCGTGGCGCGGGACTCAGGGTTCCCCATGGGGAGGCCCCCAGGCTCAGGCCCCTGGCAACGGAAGGCTGAGCAAGCAGGCCCGGGCCCGGGCCCGGCTTTCGGGGCTGGCCCGGCCCCAGCTGTCGGCGCCAGGGAGGGGACCCCCGGAGGCTGAGGAGCGGGAGGCGTCGGCCTCCCCGCGGCACGCCTCCCGGAGCTCCTCCTGGCGGTGCCGGAACGCGACGACACGCGGGTCCCGGACAGGGCCCCGGGGGGGGCCGCCCTGCGGCCCTGTGGTGCCCGAAGTGTGTTCGCCGGGCCTTTTCCGGCCAATTCTCACGAGCGTTCTGCCCAAATCGGGATCGATTTGGGCAGAACGCTCGTGAGAATTGGCCGGCGTTGGGCAGCCCTGGTCAGCGCCCAGTTCCGCGTGGAGCAGGGCCCTTTCTCGCTCGGGGCATGTCGCGGCCACCCGGAAAACGAGCCGCGACGATGGGGCGCGGCCGGCAGCCGCGGCGCCGGGGAGTTTTCCCCGAGCAGAGTGGATGGAGGCGCCGTGGCCGGGCGTCCGCCTCCGCCGTGGCGGGCGGCCGGGGCGCCCCTGGAGGGGGCTGGCCTCTGTGGGGAAACGGACTGGTCTCTCACTCCGCGGCTAGGACGAAGCCGCGAAAGGTGCCGTTGTGGCCGGGACGGTCGGGGGACTCGTGGCGCGGGACTCAGGGTTCCCCATGGGGAGGCCCCCAGGCTCAGGCCCCTGGCAACGGAAGGCTGAGCAAGCAGGCCCGGGCCCGGGCCCGGCTTTCGGGGCTGGCCCGGCCCCAGCTGTCGGCGCCAGGGAGGGGACCCCCGGAGGCTGAGGAGCGGGAGGCGTCGGCCTCCCCGCGGCACGCCTCCCGGAGCTCCTCCTGGCGGTGCCGGAACGCGACGACACGCGGTCCCGGAGAGGGCCCCGGGGGGGGCCGCCCTGCGGCCCTGTGGTGCCCGAAGTGTGTTCGCCGGGCCTTTTCCGGCCAATTCTCACGAGCGTTCTGCCCAAATCGGGATCGATTTGGGCAGAACGCTCGTGAGAATTGGCCGGCGTTGGGCAGCCCTGGTCAGCGCCCAGTTCCGCGTGGAGCAGGGCCCTTTCTCGCTCGGGGCATGTCGCGGCCACCCGGAAAACGAGCCGCGACGATGGGGCGCGGCCGGCAGCCGCGGCGCCGGGGAGTTTTCCCCGAGCAGAGTGGATGGAGGCGCCGTGGCCGGGCGTTCGCCTCCGCCGTGGCGGGCGGCCGGGGCGCCCCTGGAGGGGGCTGGCCTCTGTGGGGAAACGGACTGGTCTCTCACTCCGCGGCTAGGACGAAGCCGCGAAAGGTGCCGTTGTGGCCGGGACGGTCGGGGGACTCGTGGCGCGGGACTCAGGGTTCCCCATGGGGAGGCCCCCAGGCTCAGGCCCCTGGCAACGGAAGGCTGAGCAAGCAGGCCCGGGCCCGGGCCCGGCTTTCGGGGCTGGCCCGGCCCCAGCTGTAGGCGCCAGGGAGGGGACCCCCGGAGGCTGAGGAGCGGGAGGCGTAGGCCTCCCCGCGGCACGCCTCCCGGAGCTCCTCCTGGCGGTGCCGGAACGCGACGACACGCGGTCCCGGACAGGGCCCCGGGGGGGGCCGCCCTGCGGCCCTGTGGTGCCCGAAGTGTGTTCGCCGGGCCTTTTCCGGCCAATTCTCACGAGCGTTCTGCCCAAATCGGGATCGATTTGGGCAGAACGCTCGTGAGAATTGGCCGGCGTTGGGCAGCCCTGGTCAGCGCCCAGTTCCGCGTGGAGCAGGGCCCTTTCTCGCTCGGGGCATGTCGCGGCCACCCGGAAAACGGGCCGCGACGATGGGGCGCGGCCGGCAGCCGCGGCGCCGGGGAGTTTTCCCCGAGCAGAGTGGATGGAGGCGCCGTGGCCGGGCGTCCGCCTCCGCCGTGGCGGGCGGCCGGGGCGCCCCTGGAGGGGGCTGGCCTCTGTGGGGAAACGGACTGGTCTCTCACTCCGCGGCTAGGACGAAGCCGCGAAAGGTGCCGTTGTCGCCGGGACGGTCGGGGGACTCGTGGCGCGGGACTCAGGGTTCCCCATGGGGAGGCCCCCAGGCTCAGGCCCCTGGCAACGGAAGGCTGAGCAAGCAGGC
The DNA here is from genome assembly GCF_922984935.1 of Meles meles. Taxonomy (NCBI): domain Eukaryota; kingdom Metazoa; phylum Chordata; class Mammalia; order Carnivora; family Mustelidae; genus Meles; species Meles meles. Next base: position 13,403 of record NW_025721309.1, read on the forward strand.
CCGGGCCCGGGCCCGGCTTTCGGGGCTGGCCCGGCCCCAGCTGTCGGCGCCAGGGAGGGGACCCCCGGAGGCTGAGGAGCGGGAGGCGTCGGCCTCCCCGCGGCACGCCTCCCGGAGCTCCTCCTGGCGGTGCCGGAACGCGACGACACGCGGTCCCGGACAGGGCCCCGGGGGGGGCCGCCCTGCGGCCCTGTGGTGCCCGAAGTGTGTTCGCCGGGCCTTTTCCGGCCAATTCTCACGAGCGTTCTGCCCAAATCGGGATCGATTTGGGCAGAACGCTCGTGAGAATTGGCCGGCGTTGGGCAGCCCTGGTCAGCGCCCAGTTCCGCGTGGAGCAGGGCCCTTTCTCGCTCGGGGCATGTCGCGGCCACCCGGAAAACGAGCCGCGACGATGGGGCGCGGCCGGCAGCCGCGGCGCCGGGGAGTTTTCCCCGAGCAGAGTGGATGGAGGCGCCGTGGCCGGGCGTCCGCCTCTGCCGTCGCGGGCGGCCGGGGCGCCCCTGGAGGGGGCTGGCCTCTGTGGGGAAACGGACTGGTCTCTCACTCCGCGGCTAGGACGAAGCCGCGAAAGGTGCCGTTGTCGCCGGGACGGTCGGGGGACTCGTGGCGCGGGACTCAGGGTTCCCCATGGGGAGGCCCCCAGGCTCAGGCCCCTGGCAACGGAAGGCTGAGCAAGCAGGCCCGGGCCCGGGCCCGGCTTTCGGGGCTGGCCCGGCCCCAGCTGTCGGCGCCAGGGAGGGGACCCCCGGAGGCTGAGGAGCGGGAGGCGTCGGCCTCCCCGCGGCACGCCTCCCGGAGCTCCTCCTGGCGGTGCCGGAACGCGACGACACGCGGTCCCGGACAGGGCCCCGGGGGGGGCCGCCCTGCGGCCCTGTGGTGCCCGAAGTGTGTTCGCCGGGCCTTTTCCGGCCAATTCTCACGAGCGTTCTGCCCAAATCGGGATCGATTTGGGCAGAACGCTCGTGAGAATTGGCCGGCGTTGGGCAGCCCTGGTCAGCGCCCAGTTCCGCGTGGAGCAGGGCCCTTTCTCGCTCGGGGCATGTCGCGGCCACCCGGAAAACGAGCCGCGACGATGGGGCGCGGCCGGCAGCCGCGGCGCCGGGGAGTTTTCCCCGAGCAGAGTGGATGGAGGCGCCGTGGCCGGGCGTCCGCCTCCGCCGTGGCGGGCGGCCGGGGCGCCCCTGGAGGGGGCTGGCCTCTGTGGGGAAACGGACTGGTCTCTCACTCCGCGGCTAGGACGAAGCCGCGAAAGGTGCCGTTGTGGCCGGGACGGTCGGGGGACTCGTGGCGCGGGACTCAGGGTTCCCCATGGGGAGGCCCCCAGGCTCAGGCCCCTGGCAACGGAAGGCTGAGCAAGCAGGCCCGGGCCCGGGCCCGGGTTTCGGGGCTGGCCCGGCCCCAGCTGTAGGCGCCAGGGAGGGGACCCCCGGAGGCTGAGGAGCGGGAGGCGTCGGCCTCCCCGCGGCACGCCTCCCGGAGCTCCTCCTGGCGGTGCCGGAACGCGACGACACGCGGTCCCGGACAGGGCCCCGGGGGGGGCCGCCCTGCGGCCCTGTGGTGCCCGAAGTGTGTTCGCCGGGCCTTTTCCGGCCAATTCTCACGAGCGTTCTGCCCAAATCGGGATCGATTTGGGCAGAACGCTCGTGAGAATTGGCCGGCGTTGGGCAGCCCTGGTCAGCGCCCAGTTCCGCGTGGAGCAGGGCCCTTTCTCGCTCGGGGCATGTCGCGGCCACCCGGAAAACGAGCCGCGACGATGGGGCGCGGCCGGCAGCCGCGGCGCCGGGGAGTTTTCCCCGAGCAGAGTGGATGGAGGCGCCGTGGCCGGGCGTCCGCCTCCGCCGTGGCGGGCGGCCGGGGCGCCCCTGGAGGGGGCTGGCCTCTGTGGGGAAACGGACTGGTCTCTCACTCCGCGGCTAGGACGAAGCCGCGAAAGGTGCCGTTGTGGCCGGGACGGTCGGGGGACTCGTGGCGCGGGACTCAGGGTTCCCCATGGGGAGGCCCCCAGGCTCAGGCCCCTGGCAACGGAAGGCTGAGCAAGCAGGCCCGGGCCCGGGCCCGGCTTTCGGGGCTGGCCCGGCCCCAGCTGTCGGCGCCAGGGAGGGGACCCCCGGAGGCTGAGGAGCGGGAGGCGTCGGCCTCCCCGCGGCACGCCTCCCGGAGCTCCTCCTGGCGGTGCCGGAACGCGACGACACGCGGTCCCGGAGAGGGCCCCGGGGGGGGCCGCCCTGCGGCCCTGTGGTGCCCGAAGTGTGTTCGCCGGGCCTTTTCCGGCCAATTCTCACGAGCGTTCTGCCCAAATCGGGATCGATTTGGGCAGAACGCTCGTGAGAATTGGCCGGCGTTGGGCAGCCCTGGTCAGCGCCCAGTTCCGCGTGGAGCAGGGCCCTTTCTCGCTCGGGGCATGTCGCGGCCACCCGGAAAACGAGCCGCGACGATGGGGCGCGGCCGGCAGCCGCGGCGCCGGGGAGTTTTCCCCGAGCAGAGTGGATGGAGGCGCCGTGGCCGGGCGTCCGCCTCCGCCGTGGCGGGCGGCCGGGGCGCCCCTGGAGGGGGCTGGCCTCTGTGGGGAAACGGACTGGTCTCTCACTCCGCGGCTAGGACGAAGCCGCGAAAGGTGCCGTTGTGGCCGGGACGGTCGGGGGACTCGTGGCGCGGGACTCAGGGTTCCCCATGGGGAGGCCCCCAGGCTCAGGCCCCTGGCAACGGAAGGCTGAGCAAGCAGGCCCGGGCCCGGGCCCGGCTTTCGGGGCTGGCCCGGCCCCAGCTGTAGGCGCCAGGGAGGGGACCCCCGGAGGCTGAGGAGCGGGAGGCGTCGGCCTCCCCGCGGCACGCCTCCCGGAGCTCCTCCTGGCGGTGCCGGAACGCGACGACACGCGGTCCCGGACAGGGCCCCGGGGGGGGCCGCCCTGCGGCCCTGTGGTGCCCGAAGTGTGTTCGCCGGGCCTTTTCCGGCCAATTCTCACGAGCGTTCTGCCCAAATCGGGATCGATTTGGGCAGAACGCTCGTGAGAATTGGCCGGCGTTGGGCAGCCCTGGTCAGCGCCCAGTTCCGCGTGGAGCAGGGCCCTTTCTCGCTCGGGGCATGTCGCGGCCACCCGGAAAACGAGCCGCGACGATGGGGCGCGGCCGGCAGCCGCGGCGCCGGGGAGTTTTCCCCGAGCAGAGTGGATGGAGGCGCCGTGGCCGGGCGTCCGCCTCCGCCGTGGCGGGCGGCCGGGGCGCCCCTGGAGGGGGCTGGCCTCTGTGGGGAAACGGACTGGTCTCTCACTCCGCGGCTAGGACGAAGCCGCGAAAGGTGCCGTTGTCGCCGGGACGGTCGGGGGACTCGTGGCGCGGGACTCAGGGTTCCCCATGGGGAGGCCCCCAGGCTCAGGCCCCTGGCAACGGAAGGCTGAGCAAGCAGGCCCGGGCCCGGGCCCGGCTTTCGGGGCTGGCCCGGCCCCAGCTGTCGGCGCCAGGGAGGGGACCCCCGGAGGCTGAGGAGCGGGAGGCGTCGGCCTCCCCGCGGCACGCCTCCCGGAGCTCCTCCTGGCGGTGCCGGAACGCGACGACACGCGGTCCCGGACAGGGCCCCGGGGGGGGGCCGCCCTGCGGCCCTGTGGTGCCCGAAGTGTGTTCGCCGGGCCTTTTCCGGCCAATTCTCACGAGCGTTCTGCCCAAATCGGGATCGATTTGGGCAGAACGCTCGTGAGAATTGGCCGGCGTTGGGCAGCCCTGGTCAGCGCCCAGTTCCGCGTGGAGCAGGGCCCTTTCTCGCTCGGGGCATGTCGCGGCCACCCGGAAAACGAGCCGCGACGATGGGGCGCGGCCGGCAGCCGCGGCGCCGGGGAGTTTTCCCCGAGCAGAGTGGATGGAGGCGCCGTGGCCGGGCGTCCGCCTCCGCCGTGGCGGGCGGCCGGGGCGCCCCTGGAGGGGGCTGGCCTCTGTGGGGAAACGGACTTGTCTCTCACTCCGCGGCTAGGACGAAGCCGCGAAAGGTGCCGTTGTGGCCGGGACGGTCGGGGGACTCGTGGCGCGGGACTCAGGGTTCCCCATGGGGAGGCCCCCAGGCTCAGGCCCCTGGCAACGGAAGGCTGAGCAAGCAGGCCCGGGCCCGGGCCCGGCTTTCGGGGCTGGCCCGGCCCCAGCTGTCGGCGCCAGGGAGGGGACCCCCGGAGGCTGAGGAGCGGGAGGCGTCGGGCTCCCCGTGGCACGCCTATCGGAGCTCCTCCTGGCGGTGCCGGAACGCGACGACACGCGGTCCCGGACAGGGCCCCGGGGGGGGGCCGCCCTGCGGCCCTGTGGTGCCCGAAGTGTGTTCGCCGGGCCTTTTCCGGCCAATTCTCACGAGCGTTCTGCCCAAATCGGGATCGATTTGGGCAGAACGCTCGTGAGAATTGGCCGGCGTTGGGCAGCCCTGGTCAGCGCCCAGTTCCGCGTGGAGCAGGGCCCTTTCTCGCTCGGGGCATGTCGCGGCCACCCGGAAAACGAGCCGCGACGATGGGGCGCGGCCGGCAGCCGCGGCGCCGGGGAGTTTTCCCCGAGCAGAGTGGATGGAGGCGCCGTGGCCGGGCGTCCGCCTCCGCCGTGGCGGGCGGCCGGGGCGCCCCTGGAGGGGGCTGGCCTCTGTGGGGAAACGGACTGGTCTCTCACTCCGCGGCTAGGACGAAGCCGCGAAAGGTGCCGTTGTCGCCGGGACGGTCGGGGGACTCGTGGCGCGGGACTCAGGGTTCCCCATGGGGAGGCCCCCAGGCTCAGGCCCCTGGCAACGGAAGGCTGAGCAAGCAGGCCCGGGCCCGGGCCCGGCTTTCGGGGCTGGCCCGGCCCCAGCTGTCGGCGCCAGGGAGGGGACCCCCGGAGGCTGAGGAGCGGGAGGCGTCGGCCTCCCCGCGGCACGCCTCCCGGAGCTCCTCCTGGCGGTGCCGGAACGCGACGACACGCGGTCCCGGACAGGGCCCCGGGGGGGGGCCGCCCTGCGGCCCTGTGGTGCCCGAAGTGTGTTCGCCGGGCCTTTTCCGGCCAATTCTCACGAGCGTTCTGCCCAAATCGGGATCGATTTGGGCAGAACGCTCGTGAGAATTGGCCGGCGTTGGGCAGCCCTGGTCAGCGCCCAGTTCCGCGTGGAGCAGGGCCCTTTCTCGCTCGGGGCATGTCGCGGCCACCCGGAAAACGAGCCGCGACGATGGGGCGCGGCCGGCAGCCGCGGCGCCGGGGAGTTTTCCCCGAGCAGAGTGGATGGAGGCGCCGTGGCCGGGCGTCCGCCTCCGCCGTGGCGGGCGGCCGGGGCGCCCCTGGAGGGGGCTGGCCTCTGTGGGGAAACGGACTGGTCTCTCACTCCGCGGCTAGGACGAAGCCGCGAAAGGTGCCGTTGTCGCCGGGACGGTCGGGGGACTCGTGGCGCGGGACTCAGGGTTCCCCATGGGGAGGCCCCCAGGCTCAGGCCCCTGGCAACGGAAGGCTGAGCAAGCAGGCCCGGGCCCGGGCCCGGCTTTCGGGGCTGGCCCGGCCCCAGCTGTCGGCGCCAGGGAGGGGACCCCCGGAGGCTGAGGAGCGGGAGGCGTCGGCCTCCCCGCGGCACGCCTCCCGGAGCTCCTCCTGGCGGTGCCGGAACGCGACGACACGCGGTCCCGGACAGGGCCCCGGGGGGGGCCGCCCTGCGGCCCTGTGGTGCCCGAAGTGTGTTCGCCGGGCCTTTTCCGGCCAATTCTCACGAGCGTTCTGCCCAAATCGGGATCGATTTGGGCAGAACGCTCGTGAGAATTGGCCGGCGTTGGGCAGCCCTGGTCAGCGCCCAGTTCCGCGTGGAGCAGGGCCCTTTCTCGCTCGGGGCATGTCGCGGCCACCCGGAAAACGAGCCGCGACGATGGGGCGCGGCCGGCAGCCGCGGCGCCGGGGAGTTTTCCCCGAGCAGAGTGGATGGAGGCGCCGTGGCCGGGCGTCCGCCTCCGCCGTGGCGGGCGGCCGGGGCGCCCCTGGAGGGGGCTGGCCTCTGTGGGGAAACGGACTGGTCTCTCACTCCGCGGCTAGGACGAAGCCGCGAAAGGTGCCGTTGTGGCCGGGACGGTCGGGGGACTCGTGGCGCGGGACTCAGGGTTCCCCATGGGGAGGCCCCCAGGCTCAGGCCCCTGGCAACGGAAGGCTGAGCAAGCAGGCCCGGGCCCGGGCCCGGCTTTCGGGGCTGGCCCGGCCCCAGCTGTCGGCGCCAGGGAGGGGACCCCCGGAGGCTGAGGAGCGGGAGGCGTCGGCCTCCCCGCGGCACGCCTCCCGGAGCTCCTCCTGGCGGTGCCGGAACGCGACGACACGCGGTCCCGGAGAGGGCCCCGGGGGGGGCCGCCCTGCGGCCCTGTGGTGCCCGAAGTGTGTTCGCCGGGCCTTTTCCGGCCAATTCTCACGAGCGTTCTGCCCAAATCGGGATCGATTTGGGCAGAACGCTCGTGAGAATTGGCCGGCGTTGGGCAGCCCTGGTCAGCGCCCAGTTCCGCGTGGAGCAGGGCCCTTTCTCGCTCGGGGCATGTCGCGGCCACCCGGAAAACGAGCCGCGACGATGGGGCGCGGCCGGCAGCCGCGGCGCCGGGGAGTTTTCCCCGAGCAGAGTGGATGGAGGCGCCGTGGCCGGGCGTCCGCCTCCGCCGTGGCGGGCGGCCGGGGCGCCCCTGGAGGGGGCTGGCCTCTGTGGGGAAACGGACTGGTCTCTCACTCCGCGGCTAGGACGAAGCCGCGAAAGGTGCCGTTGTCGCCGGGACGGTCGGGGGACTCGTGGCGCGGGACTCAGGGTTCCCCATGGGGAGGCCCCCAGGCTCAGGCCCCTGGCAACGGAAGGCTGAGCAAGCAGGCCCGGGCCCGGGCCCGGCTTTCGGGGCTGGCCCGGCCCCAGCTGTCGGCGCCAGGGAGGGGACCCCCGGAGGCTGAGGAGCGGGAGGCGTCGGCCTCCCCGCGGCACGCCTCCCGGAGCTCCTCCTGGCGGTGCCGGAACGCGACGACACGCGGTCCCGGACAGGGCCCCGGGGGGGGCCGCCCTGCGGGCCTGTGGTGCCCGAAGTGTGTTCGGCGGGCCATTTCCGGCCAATTCTCACGAGCGTTCTGCCCAAATCGGGATCGATTTGGGCAGAACGCTCGTGAGAATTGGCCGGCGTTGGGCAGCCCTGGTCAGCGCCCAGTTCCGCGTGGAGCAGGGCCCTTTCTCGCTCGGGGCATGTCGCGGCCACCCGGAAAACGAGCCTCGACGATGGGGCGCGGCCGGCAGCCGCGGCGCCGGGGAGTTTTCCCCGAGCAGAGTGGATGGAGGCGCCGTGGCCGGGCGTCCGCCTCCGCCGTGGCGGGCGGCCGGGGCGCCCCTGGAGGGGGCTGGCCTCTGTGGGGAAACGGACTGGTCTCTCACTCCGCGGCTAGGACGAAGCCGCGAAAGGTGCCGTTGTGGCCGGGACGGTCGGGGGACTCGTGGCGCGGGACTCAGGGTTCCCCATGGGGAGGCCCCCAGGCTCAGGCCCCTGGCAACGGAAGGCTGAGCAAGCAGGCCCGGGCCCGGGCCCGGCTTTCGGGGCTGGCCCGGCCCCAGCTGTCGGCGCCAGGGAGGGGACCCCCGGAGGCTGAGGAGCGGGAGGCGTCGGCCTCCCCGCGGCACGCCTCCCGGAGCTCCTCCTGGCGGTGCCGGAACGCGACGACACGCGGTCCCGGACAGGGCCCCGGGGGGGGCCGCCCTGCGGCCCTGTGGTGCCCGAAGTGTGTTCGCCGGGCCTTTTCCGGCCAATTCTCACGAGCGTTCTGCCCAAATCGGGATCGATTTGGGCAGAACGCTCGTGAGAATTGGCCGGCGTTGGGCAGCCCTGGTCAGCGCCCAGTTCCGCGTGGAGCAGGGCCCTTTCTCGCTCGGGGCATGTCGCGGCCACCCGGAAAACGAGCCGCGACGATGGGGCGCGGCCGGCAGCCGCGGCGCCGGGGAGTTTTCCCCGAGCAGAGTGGATGGAGGCGCCGTGGCCGGGCGTCCGCCTCCGCCGTGGCGGGCGGCCGGGGCGCCCCTGGAGGGGGCTGGCCTCTGTGGGGAAACGGACTGGTCTCTCACTCCGCGGCTAGGACGAAGCCGCGAAAGGTGCCGTTGTGGCCGGGACGGTCGGGGGACTCGTGGCGCGGGACTCAGGGTTCCCCATGGGGAGGCCCCCAGGCTCAGGCCCCTGGCAACGGAAGGCTGAGCAAGCAGGCCCGGGCCCGGGCCCGGCTTTCGGGGCTGGCCCGGCCCCAGCTGTCGGCGCCAGGGAGGGGACCCCCGGAGGCTGAGGAGCGGGAGGCGTCGGCCTCCCCGCGGCACGCCTCCCGGAGCTCCTCCTGGCGGTGCCGGAACGCGACGACACGCGGTCCCGGAGAGGGCCCCGGGGGGGGCCGCCCTGCGGCCCTGTGGTGCCCGAAGTGTGTTCGCCGGGCCTTTTCCGGCCAATTCTCACGAGCGTTCTGCCCAAATCGGGATCGATTTGGGCAGAACGCTCGTGAGAATTGGCCGGCGTTGGGCAGCCCTGGTCAGCGCCCAGTTCCGCGTGGAGCAGGGCCCTTTCTCGCTCGGGGCATGTCGCGGCCACCCGGAAAACGAGCCGCGACGATGGGGCGCGGCCGGCAGCCGCGGCGCCGGGGAGTTTTCCCCGAGCAGAGTGGATGGAGGCGCCGTGGCCGGGCGTCCGCCTCCGCCGTGGCGGGCGGCCGGGGCGCCCCTGGAGGGGGCTGGCCTCTGTGGGGAAACGGACTGGTCTCTCACTCCGCGGCTAGGACGAAGCCGCGAAAGGTGCCGTTGTCGCCGGGACGGTCGGGGGACTCGTGGCGCGGGACTCAGGGTTCCCCATGGGGAGGCCCCCAGGCTCAGGCCCCTGGCAACGGAAGGCTGAGCAAGCAGGCCCGGGCCCGGGCCCGGCTTTCGGGGCTGGCCCGGCCCCAGCTGTCGGCGCCAGGGAGGGGACCCCCGGAGGCTGAGGAGCGGGAGGCGTCGGCCTCCCCGCGGCACGCCTCCCGGAGCTCCTCCTGGCGGTGCCGGAACGCGACGACACGCGGTCCCGGACAGGGCCCCGGGGGGGGCCGCCCTGCGGGCCTGTGGTGCCCGAAGTGTGTTCGGCGGGCCATTTCCGGCCAATTCTCACGAGCGTTCTGCCCAAATCGGGATCGATTTGGGCAGAACGCTCGTGAGAATTGGCCGGCGTTGGGCAGCCCTGGTCAGCGCCCAGTTCCGCGTGGAGCAGGGCCCTTTCTCGCTCGGGGCATGTCGCGGCCACCCGGAAAACGAGCCTCGACGATGGGGCGCGGCCGGCAGCCGCGGCGCCGGGGAGTTTTCCCCGAGCAGAGTGGATGGAGGCGCCGTGGCCGGGCGTCCGCCTCCGCCGTGGCGGGCGGCCGGGGCGCCCCTGGAGGGGGCTGGCCTCTGTGGGGAAACGGACTGGTCTCTCACTCCGCGGCTAGGACGAAGCCGCGAAAGGTGCCGTTGTGGCCGGGACGGTCGGGGGACTCGTGGCGCGGGACTCAGGGTTCCCCATGGGGAGGCCCCCAGGCTCAGGCCCCTGGCAACGGAAGGCTGAGCAAGCAGGCCCGGGCCCGGGCCCGGCTTTCGGGGCTGGCCCGGCCCCAGCTGTCGGCGCCAGGGAGGGGACCCCCGGAGGCTGAGGAGCGGGAGGCGTCGGCCTCCCCTCGGCACGCCTCCCGGAGCTCCTCCTGGCGGTGCCGGAACGCGACGACACGCGGTCCCGGACAGGGCCCCGGGGGGGGGCCGCCCTGCGGCCCTGTGGTGCCCGAAGTGTGTTCGCCGGGCCTTTTCCGGCCAATTCTCACGAGCGTTCTGCCCAAATCGGGATCGATTTGGGCAGAACGCTCGTGAGAATTGGCCGGCGTTGGGCAGCCCTGGTCAGCGCCCAGTTCCGCGTGGAGCAGGGCCCTTTCTCGCTCAGGGCATGTCGCGGCCACCCGGAAAACGAGCCGCGACGATGGGGCGCGGCCGGCAGCCGCGGCGCCAGGGAGTTTTCCCCGAGCAGAGTGGATGGAGGCGCCGTGGCCGGGCGTCCGCCTCCGCCGTGGCGGGCGGCCGGGGCGCCCCTGGAGGGGGCTGGCCTCTGTGGGGAAACGGACTGGTCTCTCACTCCGCGGCTAGGACGAAGCCGCGAAAGGTGCCGTTGTCGCCGGGACGGTCGGGGGACTCGTGGCGCGGGACTCAGGGTTCCCCATGGGGAGGCCCCCAGGCTCAGGCCCCTGGCAACGGAAGGCTGAGCAAGCAGGCCCGGGCCCGGGCCCGGCTTTCGGGGCTGGCCCGGCCCCAGCTGTCGGCGCCAGGGAGGGGACCCCCGGAGGCTGAGGAGCGGGAGGCGTCGGCCTCCCCGCGGCACGCCTCCCGGAGCTCCTCCTGGCGGTGCCAGAACGCGACGACACGCGGTCCCGGACAGGGCCCCGGGGGGGGCCGCCCTGCGGCCCTGTGGTGCCCGAAGTGTGTTCGCCGGGCCTTTTCCGGCCAATTCTCACGAGCGTTCTGCCCAAATCGGGATCGATTTGGGCAGAACGCTCGTGAGAATTGGCCGGCGTTGGGCAGCCCTGGTCATCGCCCAGTTCCGCGTGGAGCAGGGCCCTTTCTCGCTCGGGGCATGTCGCGGCCACCCGGAAAACGAGCCGCGACGATGGGGCGCGGCCGGCAGCCGCGGCGCCGGGGAGTTTTCCCCGAGCAGAGTGGATGGAGGCGCCGTGGCCGGGCGTCCGCCTCTGCCGTCGCGGGCGGCCGGGGCGCCCCTGGAGGGGGCTGGCCTCTGTGGGGAAACGGACTGGTCTCTCACTCCGCGGCTAGGACGAAGCCGCGAAAGGTGCCGTTGTCGCCGGGACGGTCGGGGGACTCGTGGCGCGGGACTCAGGGTTCCCCATGGGGAGGCCCCCAGGCTCAGGCCCCTGGCAACGGAAGGCTGAGCAAGCAGGCCCGGGCCCGGGCCCGGCTTTCGGGGCTGGCCCGGCCCCAGCTGTCGGCGCCAGGGAGGGGACCCCCGGAGGCTGAGGAGCGGGAGGCGTCGGCCTCCCCGCGGCACGCCTCCCGGAGCTCCTCCTGGCGGTGCCGGAACGCGACGACACGCGGGTCCCGGACAGGGCCCCGGGGGGGGCCGCCCTGCGGCCCTGTGGTGCCCGAAGTGTGTTCGCCGGGCCTTTTCCGGCCAATTCTCACGAGCGTTCTGCCCAAATCGGGATCGATTTGGGCAGAACGCTCGTGAGAATTGGCCGGCGTTGGGCAGCCCTGGTCAGCGCCCAGTTCCGCGTGGAGCAGGGCCCTTTCTCGCTCGGGGCATGTCGCGGCCACCCGGAAAACGAGCCGCGACGATGGGGCGCGGCCGGCAGCCGCGGCGCCGGGGAGTTTTCCCCGAGCAGAGTGGATGGAGGCGCCGTGGCCGGGCGTCCGCCTCCGCCGTGGCGGGCGGCCGGGGCGCCCCTGGAGGGGGCTGGCCTCTGTGGGGAAACGGACTGGTCTCTCACTCCGCGGCTAGGACGAAGCCGCGAAAGGTGCCGTTGTGGCCGGGACGGTCGGGGGACTCGTGGCGCGGGACTCAGGGTTCCCCATGGGGAGGCCCCCAGGCTCAGGCCCCTGGCAACGGAAGGCTGAGCAAGCAGGCCCGGGCCCGGGCCCGGCTTTCGGGGCTGGCCCGGCCCCAGCTGTCGGCGCCAGGGAGGGGACCCCCGGAGGCTGAGGAGCGGGAGGCGTTGGCCTCCCCGCGGCACGCCTCCCGGAGCTCCTCCTGGCGGTGCCGGAACGCGACGACACGCGGTCCCGGAGAGGGCCCCGGGGGGGGCCGCCCTGCGGCCCTGTGGTGCCCGAAGTGTGTTCGCCGGGCCTTTTCCGGCCAATTCTCACGAGCGTTCTGCCCAAATCGGGATCGATTTGGGCAGAACGCTCGTGAGAATTGGCCGGCGTTGGGCAGCCCTGGTCAGCGCCCAGTTCCGCGTGGAGCAGGGCCCTTTCTCGCTCGGGGCATGTCGCGGCCACCCGGAAAACGAGCCGCGACGATGGGGCGCGGCCGGCAGCCGCGGCGCCGGGGAGTTTTCCCCGAGCAGAGTGGATGGAGGCGCCGTGGCCGGGCGTCCGCCTCCGCCGTGGCGGGCGGCCGGGGCGCCCCTGGAGGGGGCTGGCCTCTGTGGGGAAACGGACTGGTCTCTCACTCCGCGGCTAGGACGAAGCCGCGAAAGGTGCCGTTGTCGCCGGGACGGTCGGGGGACTCGTGGCGCGGGACTCAGGGTTCCCCATGGGGAGGCCCCCAGGCTCAGGCCCCTGGCAACGGAAGGCTGAGCAAGCAGGCCCGGGCCCGGGCCCGGCTTTCGGGGCTGGCCCGGCCCCAGCTGCCGGCGCCAGGGAGGGGACCCCCGGAGGCTGAGGAGCGGGAGGCGTCGGCCTCCCCGCGGCACGCCTCCCGGAGCTCCTCCTGGCGGTGCCGGAACGCGACGACACGCGGTCCCGGACAGGGCCCCGGGGGGGGCCGCCCTGCGGCCCTGTGGTGCCCGAAGTGTGTTCGCCGGGCCTTTTCCGGCCAATTCTCACGAGCGTTCTGCCCAAATCGGGATCGATTTGGGCAGAACGCTCGTGAGAATTGGCCGGCGTTGGGCAGCCCTGGTCAGCGCCCAGTTCCGCGTGGAGCAGGGCCCTTTCTCGCTCGGGGCATGTCGCGGCCACCCGGAAAACGAGCCGCGACGATGGGGCGCGGCCGGCAGCCGCGGCGCCGGGGAGTTTTCCCCGAGCAGAGTGGATGGAGGCGCCGTGGCCGGGCGTCCGCCTCCGCCGTGGCGGGCGGCCGGGGCGCCCCTGGAGGGGGCTGGCCTCTGTGGGGAAACGGACTGGTCTCTCACTCCGCGGCTAGGACGAAGCCGCGAAAGGTGCCGTTGTGGCCGGGACGGTCGGGGGACTCGTGGCGCGGGACTCAGGGTTCCCCATGGGGAGGCCCCCAGGCTCAGGCCCCTGGCAACGGAAGGCTGAGCAAGCAGGCCCGGGCCCGGGCCCGGCTTTCGGGGCTGGCCCGGCCCCAGCTGTAGGCGCCAGGGAGGGGACCCCCGGAGGCTGAGGAGCGGGAGGCGTCGGCCTCCCCGCGGCACGCCTCCCGGAGCTCCTCCTGGCGGTGCCGGAACGCGACGACACGCGGTCCCGGACAGGGCCCCGGGGGGGGCCGCCCTGCGGCCCTGTGGTGCCCGAAGTGTGTTCGCCGGGCCTTTTCCGGCCAATTCTCACGAGCGTTCTGCCCAAATCGGGATCGATTTGGGCAGAACGCTCGTGAGAATTGGCCGGCGTTGGGCAGCCCTGGTCAGCGCCCAGTTCCGCGTGGAGCAGGGCCCTTTCTCGCTCGGGGCATGTCGCGGCCACCCGGAAAACGAGCCGCGACGATGGGGCGCGGCCGGCAGCCGCGGCGCCGGGGAGTTTTCCCCGAGCAGAGTGGATGGAGGCGCCGTGGCCGGGCGTCCGCCTCCGCCGTGGCGGGCGGCCGGGGCGCCCCTGGAGGGGGCTGGCCTCTGTGGGGAAACGGACTGGTCTCTCACTCCGCGGCTAGGACGAAGCCGCGAAAGGTGCCGTTGTCGCCGGGACGGTCGGGGGACTCGTGGCGCGGGACTCAGGGTTCCCCATGGGGAGGCCCCCAGGCTCAGGCCCCTGGCAACGGAAGGCTGAGCAAGCAGGCCCGGGCCCGGGCCCGGCTTTCGGGGCTGGCCCGGCCCCAGCTGCCGGCGCCAGGGAGGGGACCCCCGGAGGCTGAGGAGCGGGAGGCGTCGGCCTCCCCGCGGCACGCCTCCCGGAGCTCCTCCTGGCGGTGCCGGAACGCGACGACACGCGGTCCCGGACAGGGCCCCGGGGGGGGCCGCCCTGCGGCCCTGTGGTGCCCGAAGTGTGTTCGCCGGGCCTTTTCCGGCCAATTCTCACGAGCGTTCTGCCCAAATCGGGATCGATTTGGGCAGAACGCTCGTGAGAATTGGCCGGCGTTGGGCAGCCCTGGTCAGCGCCCAGTTCCGCGTGGAGCAGGGCCCTTTCTCGCTCGGGGCATGTCGCGGCCACCCGGAAAACGAGCCGCGACGATGGGGCGCGGCCGGCAGCCGCGGCGCCGGGGAGTTTTCCCCGAGCAGAGTGGATGGAGGCGCCGTGGCCGGGCGTCCGCCTCCGCCGTGGCGGGCGGCCGGGGCGCCCCTGGAGGGGGCTGGCCTCTGTGGGGAAACGGACTGGTCTCTCACTCCGCGTCTAGGACGAAGCCGCGAAAGGTGCCGTTGTGGCCGGGACGGTCGGGGGACTCGTGGCGCGGGACTCAGGGTTCCCCATGGGGAGGCCCCCAGGCTCAGGCCCCTGGCAACGGAAGGCTGAGCAAGCAGGCCCGGGCCCGGGCCCGGCTTTCGGGGCTGGCCCGGCCCCAGCTGTAGGCGCCAGGGAGGGGACCCCCGGAGGCTGAGGAGCGGGAGGCGTCGGCCTCCCCGCGGCACGCCTCCCGGAGCTCCTCCTGGCGGTGCCGGAACGCGACGACACGCGGTCCCGGACAGGGCCCCGGGGGGGGCCGCCCTGCGGCCCTGTGGTGCCCGAAGTGTGTTCGCCGGGCCTTTTCCGGCCAATTCTCACGAGCGTTCTGCCCAAATCGGGATCGATTTGGGCAGAACGCTCGTGAGAATTGGCCGGCGTTGGGCAGCCCTGGTCAGCGCCCAGTTCCGCGTGGAGCAGGGCCCTTTCTCGCTCGGGGCATGTCGCGGCCACCCGGAAAACGAGCCGCGACGATGGGGCGCGGCCGGCAGCCGCGGCGCCGGGGAGTTTTCCCCGAGCAGAGTGGATGGAGGCGCCGTGGCCGGGCGTCCGCCTCCGCCGTGGCGGGCGGCCGGGGCGCCCCTGGAGGGGGCTGGCCTCTGTGGGGAAACGGACTGGTCTCTCACTCCGCGGCTAGGACGAAGCCGCGAAAGGTGCCGTTGTCGCCGGGACGGTCGGGGGACTCGTGGCGCGGGACTCAGGGTTCCCCATGGGGAGGCCCCCAGGCTCAGGCCCCTGGCAACGGAAGGCTGAGCAAGCAGGCCCGGGCCCGGGCCCGGCTTTCGGGGCTGGCCCGGCCCCAGCTGTCGGCGCCAGGGAGGGGACCCCCGGAGGCTGAGGAGCGGGAGGCGTCGGCCTCTCCGCGGCACGCCTCCCGGAGCTCCTCCTGGCGGTGCCGGAACGCGACGACACGCGGTCCCGGACAGGGCCCCGGGGGGGGGCCGCCCTGCGGCCCTGTGGTGCCCGAAGTGTGTTCGCCGGGCCTTTTCCGGCCAATTCTCACGAGCGTTCTGCCCAAATCGGGATCGATTTGGGCAGAACGCTCGTGAGAATTGGCCGGCGTTGGGCAGCCCTGGTCAGCGCCCAGTTCCGCGTGGAGCAGGGCCCTTTCTCGCTCGGGGCATGTCGCGGCCACCCGGAAAACGAGCCGCGACGATGGGGCGTGGCCGGCAGCCGCGGCGCCGGGGAGTTTTCCCCGAGCAGAGTGGATGGAGGCGCCGTGGCCGGGCGTCCGCCTCCGCCGTGGCGGGCGGCCGGGGCGCCCCTGGAGGGGGCTGGCCTCTGTGGGGAAACGGACTGGTCTCTCACTCCGCGGCTAGGACGAAGCCGCGAAAGGTGCCGTTGTGGCCGGGACGGTCGGGGGACTCGTGGCGCGGGACTCAGGGTTCCCCATGGGGAGGCCCCCAGGCTCAGGCCCCTGGCAACGGAAGGCTGAGCAAGCAGGCCCGGGCCCGGGCCCGGCTTTCGGGGCTGGCCCGGCCCCAGCTGTCGGCGCCAGGGAGGGGACCCCCGGAGGCTGAGGAGCGGGAGGCGTCGGCCTCCCCGCGGCACGCCTCCCGGAGCTCCTCCTGGCGGTGCCGGAACGCGACGACACGCGGTCCCGGACAGGGCCCCGGGGGGGGCCGCCCTGCGGCCCTGTGGTGCCCGAAGTGTGTTCGCCGGGCCTTTTCCGGCCAATTCTCACGAGCGTTCTGCCCAAATCGGGATCGATTTGGGCAGAACGCTCGTGAGAATTGGCCGGCGTTGGGCAGCCCTGGTCAGCGCCCAGTTCCGCGTGGAGCAGGGCCCTTTCTCGCTCGGGGCATGTCGCGGCCACCCGGAAAACGAGCCGCGACGATGGGGCGCGGCCGGCAGCCGCGGCGCCGGGGAGTTTTCCCCGAGCAGAGTGGATGGAGGCGCCGTGGCCGGGCGTCCGCCTCCGCCGTGGCGGGCGGCCGGGGCGCCCCTGGAGGGGGCTGGCCTCTGTGGGGAAACGGACTGGTCTCTCACTCCGCGGCTAGGACGAAGCCGCGAAAGGTGCCGTTGTGGCCGGGACGGTCGGGGGACTCGTGGCGCGGGACTCAGGGTTCCCCATGGGGAGGCCCCCAGGCTCAGGCCCCTGGCAACGGAAGGCTGAGCAAGCAGGCCCGGGCCCGGGCCCGGCTTTCGGGGCTGGCCCGGCCCCAGCTGTCGGCGCCAGGGAGGGGACCCCCGGAGGCTGAGGAGCGGGAGGCGTCGGCCTCCCCGCGGCACGCCTCCCGGAGCTCCTCCTGGCGGTGCCGGAACGCGACGACACGCGGTCCCGGAGAGGGCCCCGGGGGGGGCCGCCCTGCGGCCCTGTGGTGCCCGAAGTGTGTTCGCCGGGCCTTTTCCGGCCAATTCTCACGAGCGTTCTGCCCAAATCGGGATCGATTTGGGCAGAACGCTCGTGAGAATTGGCCGGCGTTGGGCAGCCCTGGTCAGCGCCCAGTTCCGCGTGGAGCAGGGCCCTTTCTCGCTCGGGGCATGTCGCGGCCACCCGGAAAACGAGCCGCGACGATGGGGCGCGGCCGGCAGCCGCGGCGCCGGGGAGTTTTCCCCGAGCAGAGTGGATGGAGGCGCCGTGGCCGGGCGTCCGCCTCCGCCGTGGCGGGCGGCCGGGGCGCCCCTGGAGGGGGCTGGCCTCTGTGGGGAAACGGACTGGTCTCTCACTCCGCGGCTAGGACGAAGCCGCGAAAGGTGCCGTTGTGGCCGGGACGGTCGGGGGACTCGTGGCGCGGGACTCAGGGTTCCCCATGGGGAGGCCCCCAGGCTCAGGCCCCTGGCAACGGAAGGCTGAGCAAGCAGGCCCGGGCCCGGGCCCGGCTTTCGGGGCTGGCCCGGCCCCAGCTGTAGGCGCCAGGGAGGGGACCCCCGGAGGCTGAGGAGCGGGAGGCGTCGGCCTCCCCGCGGCACGCCTCCCGGAGCTCCTCCTGGCGGTGCCAGAACGCGACGACACGCGGTCCCGGACAGGGCCCCGGGGGGGGCCGCCCTGCGGCCCTGTGGTGCCCGAAGTGTGTTCGCCGGGCCTTTTCCGGCCAATTCTCACGAGCGTTCTGCCCAAATCGGGATCGATTTGGGCAGAACGCTCGTGAGAATTGGCCGGCGTTGGGCAGCCCTGGTCAGCGCCCAGTTCCGCGTGGAGCAGGGCCCTTTCTCGCTCGGGGCATGTCGCGGCCACCCGGAAAACGAGCCGCGACGATGGGGCGCGGCCGGCAGCCGCGGCGCCGGGGAGTTTTCCCCGAGCAGAGTGGATGGAGGCGCCGTGGCCGGGCGTCCGCCTCCGCCGTGGCGGGCGGCCGGGGCGCCCCTGGAGGGGGCTGGCCTCTGTGGGGAAACGGACTGGTCTCTCACTCCGCGGCTAGGACGAAGCCGCGAAAGGTGCCGTTGTGGCCGGGACGGTCGGGGGACTCGTGGCGCGGGACTCAGGGTTCCCCATGGGGAGGCCCCCAGGCTCAGGCCCCTGGCAACGGAAGGCTGAGCAAGCAGGCCCGGGCCCGGGCCCGGCTTTCGGGGCTGGCCCGGCCCCAGCTGTCGGCGCCAGGGAGGGGACCCCCGGAGTCTGAGGAGCGGGAGGCGTCGGCCTCCCCGCGGCACGCCTCCCGGAGCTCCTCCTGGCGGTGCCGGAACGCGACGACACGCGGTCCCGGACAGGGCCCCGGGGGGGGGGCCGCCCTGCGGCCCTGTGGTGCCCGAAGTGTGTTCGCCGGGCCTTTTCCGGCCAATTCTCACGAGCGTTCTGCCCAAATCGGGATCGATTTGGGCAGAACGCTCGTGAGAATTGGCCGGCGTTGGGCAGCCCTGGTCAGCGCCCAGTTCCGCGTGGAGCAGGGCCCTTTCTCGCTCGGGGCATGTCGCGGCCACCCGGAAAACGAGCCGCGACGATGGGGCGCGGCCGGCAGCCGCGGCGCCGGGGAGTTTTCCCCGAGCAGAGTGGATGGAGGCGCCGTGGCCGGGCGTCCGCCTCCGCCGTGGCGGGCGGCCGGGGCGCCCCTGGAGGGGGCTGGCCTCTGTGGGGAAACGGACTGGTCTCTCACTCCGCGGCTAGGACGAAGCCGCGAAAGGTGCCGTTGTCGCCGGGACGGTCGGGGGACTCGTGGCGCGGGACTCAGGGTTCCCCATGGGGAGGCCCCCAGGCTCAGGCCCCTGGCAACGGAAGGCTGAGCAAGCAGGCCCGGGCCCGGGCCCGGCTTTCGGGGCTGGCCCGGCCCCAGCTGTCGGCGCCAGGGAGGGGACCCCCGGAGGCTGAGGAGCGGGAGGCGTCGGCCTCCCCGCGGCACGCCTCCCGGAGCTCCTCCTGGCGGTGCCGGAACGCGACGACACGCGGTCCCGGACAGGGCCCCGGGGGGGGCCGCCCTGCGGCCCTGTGGTGCCCGAAGTGTGTTCGCCGGGCCTTTTCCGGCCAATTCTCACGAGCGTTCTGCCCAAATCGGGATCGATTTGGGCAGAACGCTCGTGAGAATTGGCCGGCGTTGGGCAGCCCTGGTCAGCGCCCAGTTCCGCGTGGAGCAGGGCCCTTTCTCGCTCGGGGCATGTCGCGGCCACCCGGAAAACGAGCCGCGACGATGGGGCGCGGCCGGCAGCCGCGGCGCCGGGGAGTTTTCCCCGAGCAGAGTGGATGGAGGCGCCGTGGCCGGGCGTCCGCCTCCGCCGTGGCGGGCGGCCGGGGCGCCCCTGGAGGGGGCTGGCCTCTGTGGGGAAACGGACTGGTCTCTCACTCCGCGGCTAGGACGAAGCCGCGAAAGGTGCCGTTGTGGCCGGGACGGTCGGGGGACTCGTGGCGCGGGACTCAGGGTTCCCCATGGGGAGGCCCCCAGGCTCAGGCCCCTGGCAACGGAAGGCTGAGCAAGCAGGCCCGGGCCCGGGCCCGGCTTTCGGGGCTGGCCCGGCCCCAGCTGTCGGCGCCAGGGAGGGGACCCCCGGAGGCTGAGGAGCGGGAGGCGTCGGCCTCCCCGCGGCACGCCTCCCGGAGCTCCTCCTGGCGGTGCCGGAACGCGACGACACGCGGTCCCGGACAGGGCCCCGGGGGGGGGCCGCCCTGCGGCCCTGTGGTGCCCGAAGTGTGTTCGCCGGGCCTTTTCCGGCCAATTCTCACGAGCGTTCTGCCCAAATCGGGATCGATTTGGGCAGAACGCTCGTGAGAATTGGCCGGCGTTGGGCAGCCCTGGTCAGCGCCCAGTTCCGCGTGGAGCAGGGCCCTTTCTCGCTCAGGGCATGTCGCGGCCACCCGGAAAACGAGCCGCGACGATGGGGCGCGGCCGGCAGCCGCGGCGCCGGGGAGTTTTCCCCGAGCAGAGTGGATGGAGGCGCCGTGGCCGGGCGTCCGCCTCCGCCGTGGCGGGCGGCCGGGGCGCCCCTGGAGGGGGCTGGCCTCTGTGGGGAAACGGACTGGTCTCTCACTCCGCGGCTAGGACGAAGCCGCGAAAGGTGCCGTTGTCGCCGGGACGGTCGGGGGACTCGTGGCGCGGGACTCAGGGTTCCCCATGGGGAGGCCCCCAGGCTCAGGCCCCTGGCAACGGAAGGCTGAGCAAGCAGTCCCGGGCCCGGGCCCGGCTTTCGGGGCTGGCCCGGCCCCAGCTGTCGGCGCCAGGGAGGGGACCCCCGGAGGCTGAGGAGCGGGAGGCGTCGGCCTCCCCGCGGCACGCCTCCCGGAGCTCCTCCTGGCGGTGCCGGAACGCGACGACACGCGGTCCCGGACAGGGCCCCGGGGGGGGCCGCCCTGCGGCCCTGTGGTGCCCGAAGTGTGTTCGCCGGGCCTTTTCCGGCCAATTCTCACGAGCGTTCTGCCCAAATCGGGATCGATTTGGGCAGAACGCTCGTGAGAATTGGCCGGCGTTGGGCAGCCCTGGTCAGCGCCCAGTTCCGCGTGGAGCAGGGCCCTTTCTCGCTCGGGGCATGTCGCGGCCACCCGGAAAACGAGCCGCGACGATGGGGCGCGGCCGGCAGCCGCGGCGCCGGGGAGTTTTCCCCGAGCAGAGTGGATGGAGGCGCCGTGGCCGGGCGTCCGCCTCTGCCGTCGCGGGCGGCCGGGGCGCCCCTGGAGGGGGCTGGCCTCTGTGGGGAAACGGACTGGTCTCTCACTCCGCGGCTAGGACGAAGCCGCAAAAGGTGCCGTTGTCGCCGGGACGGTCGGGGGACTCGTGGCGCGGGACTCAGGGTTCCCCATGGGGAGGCCCCCAGGCTCAGGCCCCTGGCAACGGAAGGCTGAGCAAGCAGGCCCGGGCCCGGGCCCGGCTTTCGGGGCTGGCCCGGCGCCAGCTGTCGGCGCCAGGGAGGGGACCCCCGGAGGCTGAGGAGCGGGAGGCGTCGGCCTCCCCGCGGCACGCCTCCCGGAGCTCCTCCTGGCGGTGCCGGAACGCGACGACACGCGGTCCCGGACAGGGCCCCGGGGGGGGCCGCCCTGCGGCCCTGTGGTGCCCGAAGTGTGTTCGCCGGGCCTTTTCCGGCCAATTCTCACGAGCGTTCTGCCCAAATCGGGATCGATTTGGGCAAAACGCTCGTGAGAATTGGCCGGCGTTGGGCAGCCCTGGTCAGCGCCCAGTTCCGCGTGGAGCAGGGCCCTTTCTCGCTCGGGGCATGTCGCGGCAACCCGGAAAACGAGCCGCGACGATGGGGCGCGGCCGGCAGCCGCGGCGCCGGGGAGTTTTCCCCGAGCAGAGTGGATGGAGGCGCCGTGGCCGGGCGTCCGCCTCCGCCGTGGCGGGCGGCCGGGGCGCCCCTGGAGGGGGCTGGCCTCTGTGGGGAAACGGACTGGTCTCTCACTCCGCGGCTAGGACGAAGCCGCGAAAGGTGCCGTTGTGGCCGGGACGGTCGGGGGACTCGTGGCGCGGGACTCAGGGTTCCCCATGGGGAGGCCCCCAGGCTCAGGCCCCTGGCAACGGAAGGCTGAGCAAGCAGGCCCGGGCCCGGGCCCGGCTTTCGGGGCTGGCCCGGCCCCAGCTGTCGGCGCCAGGGAGGGGACCCCCGGAGGCTGAGGAGCGGGAGGCGTCGGCCTCCCCGCGGCACGCCTCCCGGAGCTCCTCCTGGCGGTGCCGGAACGCGACGACACGCGGTCCCGGAGAGGGCCCCGGGGGGGGCCGCCCTGCGGCCCTGTGGTGCCCGAAGTGTGTTCGCCGGGCCTTTTCCGGCCAATTCTCACGAGCGTTCTGCCCAAATCGGGATCGATTTGGGCAGAACGCTCGTGAGAATTGGCCGGCGTTGGGCAGCCCTGGTCAGCGCCCAGTTCCGCGTGGAGCAGGGCCCTTTCTCGCTCGGGGCATGTCGCGGCCACCCGGAAAACGAGCCGCGACGATGGGGCGCGGCCGGCAGCCGCGGCGCCGGGGAGTTTTCCCCGAGCAGAGTGGATGGAGGCGCCGTGGCCGGGCGTCCGCCTCCGCCGTGGCGGGCGGCCGGGGCGCCCCTGGAGGGGGCTGGCCTCTGTGGGGAAACGGACTGGTCTCTCACTCCGCGGCTAGGACGAAGCCGCGAAAGGTGCCGTTGTGGCCGGGACGGTCGGGGGACTCGTGGCGCGGGACTCAGGGTTCCCCATGGGGAGGCCCCCAGGCTCAGGCCCCTGGCAACGGA
The DNA here is from genome assembly GCF_922984935.1 of Meles meles. Taxonomy (NCBI): domain Eukaryota; kingdom Metazoa; phylum Chordata; class Mammalia; order Carnivora; family Mustelidae; genus Meles; species Meles meles. The sequence continues at coordinate 35,187 of NW_025721309.1, forward strand.
AGGCTGAGCAAGCAGGCCCGGGCCCGGGCCCGGCTTTCGGGGCTGGCCCGGCCCCAGCTGCCGGCGCCAGGGAGGGGACCCCCGGAGGCTGAGGAGCGGGAGGCGTCGGCCTCCCCGCGGCACGCCTCCCGGAGCTCCTCCTGGCGGTGCCGGAACGCGACGACACGCGGTCCCGGACAGGGCCCCGGGGGGGGCCGCCCTGCGGCCCTGTGGTGCCCGAAGTGTGTTCGCCGGGCCTTTTCCGGCCAATTCTCACGAGCGTTCTGCCCAAATCGGGATCGATTTGGGCAGAACGCTCGTGAGAATTGGCCGGCGTTGGGCAGCCCTGGTCAGCGCCCAGTTCCGCGTGGAGCAGGGCCCTTTCTCGCTCGGGGCATGTCGCGGCCACCCGGAAAACGAGCCGCGACGATGGGGCGCGGCCGGCAGCCGCGGCGCCGGGGAGTTTTCCCCGAGCAGAGTGGATGGAGGCGCCGTGGCCGGGCGTCCGCCTCCGCCGTGGCGGGCGGCCGGGGCGCCCCTGGAGGGGGCTGGCCTCTGTGGGGAAACGGACTGGTCTCTCACTCCGCGGCTAGGACGAAGCCGCGAAAGGTGCCGTTGTCGCCGGGACGGTCGGGGGACTCGTGGCGCGGGACTCAGGGTTCCCCATGGGGAGGCCCCCAGGCTCAGGCCCCTGGCAACGGAAGGCTGAGCAAGCAGGCCCGGGCCCGGGCCCGGCTTTCGGGGCTGGCCCGGCCCCAGCTGTCGGCGCCAGGGAGGGGACCCCCGGAGGCTGAGGAGCGGGAGGCGTCGGCCTCCCCGCGGCACGCCGATCGGAGCTCCTCCTGGCGGTGCCGGAACGCGACGACACGCGGTCCCGGACAGGGCCCCGGCGGGGGCCGCCCTGCGGCCCTGTGGTGCCCGAAGTGTGTTCGCCGGGCCTTTTCCGGCCAATTCTCACGAGCGTTCTGCCCAAATCGGGATCGATTTGGGCAGAACGCTCGTGAGAATTGGCCGGCGTTGGGCAGCCCTGGTCAGCGCCCAGTTCCGCGTGGAGCAGGGCCCTTTCTCGCTCGGGGCATGTCGCGGCCACCCGGAAAACGAGCCGCGACGATGGGGCGCGGCCGGCAGCCGCGGCGCCGGGGAGTTTTCCCCGAGCAGAGTGGATGGAGGCGCCGTGGCCGGGCGTCCGCCTCCGCCGTGGCGGGCGGCCGGGGCGCCCCTGGAGGGGGCTGGCCTCTGTGGGGAAACGGACTGGTCTCTCACTCCGCGGCTAGGACGAAGCCGCGAAAGGTGCCGTTGTGGCCGGGACGGTCGGGGGACTCGTGGCGCGGGACTCAGGGTTCCCCATGGGGAGGCCCCCAGGCTCAGGCCCCTGGCAACGGAAGGCTGAGCAAGCAGGCCCGGGCCCGGGCCCGGCTTTCGGGGCTGGCCCGGCCCCAGCTGTCGGCGCCAGGGAGGGGACCCCCGGAGGCTGAGGAGCGGGAGGCGTCGGCCTCCCCGTGGCACGCCTATCGGAGCTCCTCCTGGCGGTGCCGGAACGCGACGACACGCGGTCCCGGACAGGGCCCCGGGGGGGGGCCGCCCTGCGGCCCTGTGGTGCCCGAAGTGTGTTCGCCGGGCCTTTTCCGGCCAATTCTCACGAGCGTTCTGCCCAAATCGGGATCGATTTGGGCAGAACGCTCGTGAGAATTGGCCGGCGTTGGGCAGCCCTGGTCAGCGCCCAGTTCCGCGTGGAGCAGGGCCCTTTCTCGCTCGGGGCATGTCGCGGCCACCCGGAAAACGAGCCGCGACGATGGGGCGCGGCCGGCAGCCGCGGCGCCGGGGAGTTTTCCCCGAGCAGAGTGGATGGAGGCGCCGTGGCCGGGCGTCCGCCTCCGCCGTGGCGGGCGGCCGGGGCGCCCCTGGAGGGGGCTGGCCTCTGTGGGGAAACGGACTGGTCTCTCACTCCGCGGCTAGGACGAAGCCGCGAAAGGTGCCGTTGTCGCCGGGACGGTCGGGGGACTCGTGGCGCGGGACTCAGGGTTCCCCATGGGGAGGCCCCCAGGCTCAGGCCCCTGGCAACGGAAGGCTGAGCAAGCAGGCCCGGGCCCGGGCCCGGCTTTCGGGGCTGGCCCGGCCCCAGCTGTCGGCGCCAGGGAGGGGACCCCCGGAGGCTGAGGAGCGGGAGGCGTCGGCCTCCCCGCGGCACGCCGATCGGAGCTCCTCCTGGCGGTGCCGGAACGCGACGACACGCGGTCCCGGACAGGGCCCCGGGGGGGGCCGCCCTGCGGCCCTGTGGTGCCCGAAGTGTGTTCGCCGGGCCTTTTCCGGCCAATTCTCACGAGCGTTCTGCCCAAATCGGGATCGATTTGGGCAGAACGCTCGTGAGAATTGGCCGGCGTTGGGCAGCCCTGGTCAGCGCCCAGTTCCGCGTGGAGCAGGGCCCTTTCTCGCTCGGGGCATGTCGCGGCCACCCGGAAAACGAGCCGCGACGATGGGGCGCGGCCGGCAGCCGCGGCGCCGGGGAGTTTTCCCCGAGCAGAGTGGATGGAGGCGCCGTGGCCGGGCGTCCGCCTCCGCCGTGGCGGGCGGCCGGGGCGCCCCTGGAGGGGGCTGGCCTCTGTGGGGAAACGGACTGGTCTCTCACTCCGCGGCTAGGACGAAGCCGCGAAAGGTGCCGTTGTCGCCGGGACGGTCGGGGGACTCGTGGCGCGGGACTCAGGGTTCCCCATGGGGAGGCCCCCAGGCTCAGGCCCCTGGCAACGGAAGGCTGAGCAAGCAGGCCCGGGCCCGGGCCCGGCTTTCGGGGCTGGCCCGGCCCCAGCTGTCGGCGCCAGGGAGGGGACCCCCGGAGGCTGAGGAGCGGGAGGCGTCGGCCTCCCCGCGGCACGCCTCCCGGAGCTCCTCCTGGCGGTGCCGGAACGCGACGACACGCGGTCCCGGACAGGGCCCCGGGGGGGGCCGCCCTGCGGCCCTGTGGTGCCCGAAGTGTGTTCGCCGGGCCTTTTCCGGCCAATTCTCACGAGCGTTCTGCCCAAATCGGGATCGATTTGGGCAGAACGCTCGTGAGAATTGGCCGGCGTTGGGCAGCCCTGGTCAGCGCCCAGTTCCGCGTGGAGCAGGGCCCTTTCTCGCTCGGGGCATGTCGCGGCCACCCGGAAAACGAGCCGCGACGATGGGGCGCGGCCGGCAGCCGCGGCGCCGGGGAGTTTTCCCCGAGCAGAGTGGATGGAGGCGCCGTGGCCGGGCGTCCGCCTCCGCCGTGGCGGGCGGCCGGGGCGCCCCTGGAGGGGGCTGGCCTCTGTGGGGAAACGGACTGGTCTCTCACTCCGCGGCTAGGACGAAGCCGCGAAAGGTGCCGTTGTCGCCGGGACGGTCGGGGGACTCGTGGCGCGGGACTCAGGGTTCCCCATGGGGAGGCCCCCAGGCTCAGGCCCCTGGCAACGGAAGGCTGAGCAAGCAGGCCCGGGCCCGGGCCCGGCTTTCGGGGCTGGCCCGGCCCCAGCTGTCGGCGCCAGGGAGGGGACCCCCGGAGGCTGAGGAGCGGGAGGCGTCGGCCTCCCCGCGGCACGCCGATCGGAGCTCCTCCTGGCGGTGCCGGAACGCGACGACACGCGGTCCCGGACAGGGCCCCGGCGGGGGCCGCCCTGCGGCCCTGTGGTGCCCGAAGTGTGTTCGCCGGGCCTTTTCCGGCCAATTCTCACGAGCGTTCTGCCCAAATCGGGATCGATTTGGGCAGAACGCTCGTGAGAATTGGCCGGCGTTGGGCAGCCCTGGTCAGCGCCCAGTTCCGCGTGGAGCAGGGCCCTTTCTCGCTCGGGGCATGTCGCGGCCACCCGGAAAACGAGCCGCGACGATGGGGCGCGGCCGGCAGCCGCGGCGCCGGGGAGTTTTCCCCGAGCAGAGTGGATGGAGGCGCCGTGGCCGGGCGTCCGCCTCCGCCGTGGCGGGCGGCCGGGGCGCCCCTGGAGGGGGCTGGCCTCTGTGGGGAAACGGACTGGTCTCTCACTCCGCGGCTAGGACGAAGCCGCGAAAGGTGCCGTTGTCGCCGGGACGGTCGGGGGACTCGTGGCGCGGGACTCAGGGTTCCCCATGGGGAGGCCCCCAGGCTCAGGCCCCTGGCAACGGAAGGCTGAGCAAGCAGGCCCGGGCCCGGGCCCGGCTTTCGGGGCTGGCCCGGCCCCAGCTGTCGGCGCCAGGGAGGGGACCCCCGGAGGCTGAGGAGCGGGAGGCGTCGGCCTCCCCGCGGCACGCCGATCGGAGCTCCTCCTGGCGGTGCCGGAACGCGACGACACGCGGTCCCGGACAGGGCCCCGGCGGGGGCCGCCCTGCGGCCCTGTGGTGCCCGAAGTGTGTTCGCCGGGACTTTTCCGGCCAATTCTCACGAGCGTTCTGCCCAAATCGGGATCGATTTGGGCAGAACGCTCGTGAGAATTGGCCGGCGTTGGGCAGCCCTGGTCAGCGCCCAGTTCCGCGTGGAGCAGGGCCCTTTCTCGCTCGGGGCATGTCGCGGCCACCCGGAAAACGAGCCGCGACGATGGGGCGCGGCCGGCAGCCGCGGCGCCGGGGAGTTTTCCCCGAGCAGAGTGGATGGAGGCGCCGTGGCCTGGCGTCCGCCTCCGCCGTGGCGGGCGGCCGGGGCGCCCCTGGAGGGGGCTGGCCTCTGTGGGGAAACGGACTGGTCTCTCACTCCGCGGCTAGGACGAAGCCGCGAAAGGTGCCGTTGTCGCCGGGACGGTCGGGGGACTCGTGGCGCGGGACTCAGGGTTCCCCATGGGGAGGCCCCCAGGCTCAGGCCCCTGGCAACGGAAGGCTGAGCAAGCAGGCCCGGGCCCGGGCCCGGCTTTCGGGGCTGGCCCGGCCCCAGCTGTCGGCGCCAGGGAGGGGACCCCCGGAGGCTGAGGAGCGGGAGGCGTCGGCCTCCCCGCGGCACGCCTATCGGAGCTCCTCCTGGCGGTTCCGGAACGCGACGACACGCGGTCCCGGACAGGGCCCCGGGGGGGGCCGCCCTGCGGCCCTGTGGTGCCCGAAGTGTGTTCGCCGGGCCTTTTCCGGCCAATTCTCACGAGCGTTCTGCCCAAATCGGGATCGATTTGGGCAGAACGCTCGTGAGAATTGGCCGGCGTTGGGCAGCCCTGGTCAGCGCCCAGTTCCGCGTGGAGCAGGGCCCTTTCTCGCTCGGGGCATGTCGCGGCCACCCGGAAAACGAGCCGCGACGATGAGGCCGCGATCAATTTGGGCAGAACGCTCGTGAGAATTGGCCGGCGTTGGGCAGCCCTGGTCAGCGCCCAGTTCCGCGTGCACCAGGGTCCTTTCTCGCTCGGGGCATGTCGCGGCCACTCGGAAAATGAGACTAGATGATGGGGCGCGGCCGGCGGCCCCGGCGCCAGGTAGGTTTCCCCGAGCAGAGTTGATGGACTCGCCGTGGCCGGGCGTCCGCCTCCGCCGTGGCGGGCGGTCGGGGCGCCCGTGGAGGGCGCTGGCCTCCGTGTGGGAACGGATTGATCTCTCACTCCACGGCAAGGATGAAGCCGCGAAAGGTGCCGTTGTCGCCGGGACGGTCGGTGGACTCGTGGCGCGGGACTCAGGGTTCCCCATGGGGAGGCCCCCAGGCTCAGGCCCCTGGCAACCGAATGCTGAGCAAGCAGGCCCGAACCCGGGCCCGGCTTTCGGGGCTGGCCCGGCCCCAGCTGCTGGCGCCAGGGAGGGGACCCCCGGAGGCTGAGTTGCGGGAGGCGTTGGCCTCCCCGGGGCCCGCCTCCCGGAGCTCCTCCTGGCGGTGCCGGTACCCGACGACACGCGATCCCGGACAGGGCCTCGGGGGGGGGCCCTGCGGCCCTGTGGTGCCAGAAGTGTGTTCGCCGGCGTTTTCCGGCCAATTCTCACGAGCGTTCTGCCCAAATCGGGATCGATTTGGGCAGAACGCTCGTGAGAATTGGCCGGCGTTGGGCAGCCCTGGTCTGCGCCCAGTTCCGCGTGCAGCAGGGCCCTTTCTCGCTCGGGGCATGTCGCGGCCACCCGGAAAACGAACCATGACGTTGGGGCACGGCCGGCGGCCCCCCGCGACTGGGAGTTTTCCCCGAGCAGAGTGGATGGAGGCGCCGTGGCCGGGCGTCCGCCTCTGCCGTTTGGGAGGCCGGGGCGCCCGTGGGGGGGGCTGGCCTACGTGTGGGAACGGATTGATCTCTCAATCCACGGCTGGGTAGAAGCCGCGAGGGATGCCGTTGTCGCCGGGACGGTCGGGGGACTGGTGGCGCGGGACGCAGGGTTCCCCATGGGGAGGCCCCCTGTCTCAGGCCCCTGGCAACGGAAGGCTGAGCAAGCAGGCCTGGACCCGGGCCCGGGTTTTGGGGCTGGCCCGGCCCCAGCTGCCGGTGCCAGGGAGGGGACCCCCGGAGGCTGAGGAGCGGGAGGCGTCGGCCTCCCCGGTGCACGCCTCCCGGAGCTCATCCTGGCGGTGCCGGAACGCGACGACACGCGATCCCGCACAGGGCCCCGGGGGGGCTGGCCTGCGGCCCTGTGGTCCCTGAAGTGTGTTCGCCGGGCTTTTTCCGGCCAATTCTCACGAGCGTTATGCCCATATCGGGATCGATTTGGGCAGAACGCTCGTGAGAATTGGCCGGCGTTGGGCAGCCCTGGTCAGCGCCCAGTTCCGCGTGGAGCAGGGCCCTTTCTCGCTCGGGGCATGTCGCGGCCACCCGGAAAACGAGCCGCGATGATGGGGCACGGCCAGCGGCCCCGGCGCCGGGGAGTTTTCCCCGAGCAGAGTGGATGGAGGCGCTGTGGCCGGGCGTCCGCCTCCGCCGTGGCGGGCGGCCGGGGCGCCCGTGGAGGGGGCTGGCCTCTGTGGGGAAACGGATAGATCTCTCATTCCACGGCTGGGACGAAGCCGCGAATGGTGCCGTTGTCCCCGGGACGGTCGGGGGACTCGTGGCGCGGGACTCAGGGTTCCCCATGAGGAGGCTCCCAGGCTCAGGCCCCTAGCAACGGAAGGCTGAGCAAGCAGGCGCTGGCCCGGGCCCGGGTTTCGGGGCGGGCCCGGCCCCAGCTCCCGTTGCCAGGGAGGGGAACCCCGGAGGCTGAGGAGCGGGAGGCGTCGGACTCCCCAGTGCATGCCGCCCGGAGCTCCTCCAGGCGGTGCCGGAACGCGACGACACGCGATCCCAGACAGGGACCCGGGGGGGCGGCCCTGCGGCCCTGTGGTGCCCGAAGTGTGTTCGCCGGTCTTTTTCCGGCCAATTCTCACGAGCGTTCTGCCCAAATCGGGATCGATTTGGGCAGAACGCTCGTGAGAATTGGCCGGCGTTGGGCAGCCCTGGTCAGCGCCCAGTTCCGCGTGGAGCAGGGCCCTTTCTCGCTAGGGGCATGTCGCGGCCACCCGGAAAACGAGCCGCGACGATGGGGCCGCGATCAATTTGGGCAGAAGGCTCGTGAGAATTGGCCGGCGTTGGGCAGCCCTGGTCAGCGCCCAGTTCCGCGTGCGCCAGGGTCCTTTCTCGCTCGGGGCATGTCGCGGCCACTCGGAAAATGAGACTAGATGATGGGGCGCGGCCAGCGGCCCCGGCGCCGGGGAGGTTTCCCCGAGCAGAGTTGATGGACTCGCCGTGGCCGGGCGTCCGCCTCCGCCGTGGCGGGCGGCCGGGGCGCCCGTGGAGGGCGCTGGCCTCCGTGTGGGAACGGATTGATCTCTCACTCCACGGCAAGGACGAAGCCGCGAAAGGTGCCGTTGTCGCCGGGACGGTCGGTGGACTCGTGGCGCGGGACTCAGGGTTCCCCATGGGGAGGCCCCCAGGCTCAGGCCCCTGGCAACCGAATGCTGAGCAAGCAGGCCCGAACCCGGGCCCGGCTTTCGGGGCTGGCCTGGCCCCAGCTGCTGGCGCCAGGGAGGGGACCCCCGGAGGCTGAGTTGCGGGAGGCGTCGGCCTCCCCAGGGCCCGCCTCCCGGAGCTCCTCCTGGCGGTGCCGGTACCCGAGGACACGCGATCCCGGACAGGGCCTCGGGGGGGGGGGGGCCCTGCGGCCCTGTGGTGCCAGAAGTGTGTTCGCCGGGCGTTTTCCGGCCAATTCTCACGAGCGTTCTGCCCAAATCGGGATCGATTTGGGCAGAACGCTGGTGAGAATTGGCCGGCGTTGGGCAGCCCTGGTCTGCGCCCAGTTCCGCGTGCAGCAGGGCCCTTTCTCGCTCGGGGCATGTCGCAGCCACCCGGAAAACGAACCATGACGTTGGGGCACGGCCGGCGGCCCCCGCGACTGGGAGTTTTCCCCGAGCAGAGTTGATGGAGGTGCCGTGGCCGGGCGTCCGCCTCTGCCGTTTGGGAGGCCGGGGCGCCCGTGGGGGGGGGCTGGCCTACGTGTGGGAACGGATTGATCTCTCAATCCACGGCTGGGAAGAAGCCGCGAGGGATGCCGTTGTCGCCGGGACGGTCGGGGGACTGGTGGCGCGGGACGCAGGGTTCCCCATGGGGAGGCCCCCTGTCTCAGGCCCCTGGCAACGGAAGGCTGAGCAAGCAGGCCTGGACCCGGGCCCGGGTTTTGGGGCTGGCCCGGCCCCAGCTGCCGGCGCCGGGGAGGGGACCCCCGGAGGCTGAGGTGCGGAAGGCGTCGTCCTCCCCGGGGCCCGCCTCCCGGAGCTCCTCCTGGCGGTGCCGGAATGCGACGACACGCGATCCCGGACAGGGCCCCGGGGGGGGCGGCCCTGCGGCCCTGTGGTGCCAGAAGTGTGTTCGCCGGGCGTTTTCCAGCCAATTCTCACGAGCGTTCTGCCCAAATCGGGATCGATTTGGGCAGAACGCTCGTGAGAATTGGCCGGTGTTGGGCAGCCCTGGTCAGCGCCAAGTTCCGCGTGGAGCAGGGCCCTTTCTCGCTCGGGGAATGTCGCGGCCACCCGGAAAACGAGCCGCGACGTTCGGGCGCGGCCGGCGGCCCCGGCGCCGGGGAGGTTTCCCCGAGCAGAGTTGATGGAGGCACCGTGGCTGGGCGTCCGCCTCCGCCGTGGCGGGCGGCCGGGGCGCCCGTGGAGGGGGCTGGCCTCCGTGGGGGAACGGATTGTTCTCTCACTCCACGGCTGGGAAGAAGCTGCGAAAGGTGCCATTGTCGCCGGGACGGTCGGGGGACTCGTGGCGCGGGACTCATGGTTCCCCATGGGGAGGCCCCCAGCCTCAGGCCCCTGGCAACGGAAGGCTGAGCAAGCAGGCCCGGGCCCAGTCCCTGCTTTCGGGGCTGGCCCGGCCCCAGCTGCTGGCGCCACGGAAGGGACCGCCTGAGGCTGAGGAGCGGGAGGCGTCGGCATACCCGGGCCCCGCCACCCAGAGCTCCTCCTGGCGGTGCCGGAACGCGACGACACGCGATCCCGGACAGGGCTTGGGTGGGGGAGGCCCTGCGGCCCTGTGGTGCCCGAGGTGTGTTCGCCGGGCGTTTTCCGGCCAATTCTCCCTAGCGTTCTGCCCAAATCGGGATCAATTTGGGCAGAACGCTCGTGAGAATTGGCTGGCGTTGGGCAGCACTGGTCAGCGCCCTGTTCCGCGGGAGCAGGGCCCTTTTTCGCTCGGGGCATGTCCCGGCCACCCGGAAAATGAACCGCGAGGATGGCGCGCAGCCGGTGTCCTCAGCGCCGGGGAGTTTTCCCCGAGCAGAGTGGATGGAGGCCCCGTGGCCGGGCGTCTGCCTCCGCCGTGGCGGGCGGCCGGGGCGCCCGTGGAGGGGGCTGGCCTGTGTGGGGGAACGGATTGATCTCTCACTGCAAGGCTGGGACGAAGCCGCGAAAGGTGCAGTTGTCGCCGGGATGGTCGGGTGACTCGTACCGCGGGACTCATGGTTCCCCATGGGGAGGCCCCCAGGCTCAGGCCCCTGGCAACGGAAGGCTGAGCAAGCAGGCCCGGGCCCGGGCCCGGCTTTCGGGGCTGGCCCGGCCCCAGCGGCCGGTGCCAGGGAGTGGACCCCCGGAGGCTGAGGAGCCTGAGGCGTCGGCCTCCCCGGGGCCCGCCTCCCGGAGCTCCTCCTGGCGGTGCCGGAACGCGACGACATGCGATCCTGGACAGGGCCCCGGGGGGGCGGCCCTGCAGCCCTGTGGTGCCCGAAGTGTGTTCGCCGCGCGTTTTCCGGCCAATTCTCACGAGCGTTCTTCCCAAATCGATCCCGATTTGGGCAGAACGCTCGTGAGAATTGGCCGGCTTTCGGCAGCCATGGTGACCGCCCAGTTCCGTGTGGACCAGGGCCCTTTCTCTCTTGGGGCATGTCGCGGCCACCCGGAAAATGAGCCGTGACGATGGGGCGCGGTCGGCGGTCCCGGCGCCGGGGAGTTTTCCCCGAGCAGAGTTAATGCAGGGGCTGTGGCCGGGCGTCCGCCTTCGCCCTGGTAGGCCCCCGGGGCGCCCTTGGAGGGGTCTGTCCTCTGTGGGGGAACGAATTGATCTCTCACTCCTCGGCTGGGATGCATCCGCGAAAGGCACCATCGTCTCTGGGACTGTGGTGGACTTGTGGCCCGGGACTCAGGATTCCCGGGGTGAGGCCCTAGGTACAGGCCCCTGGCATTGGAAGTCTGAACAAGCAGGCCTGGGTCTGGGCCCGGATTTCATGGCAGGCCCGGCCCCAGCTGCCACCGCCAAGGTGAGACCCCCAGAATCTGTGGAGAGGGAGGCGTCTGCCTCGCCGTCAGGGAGATTCTAATTAAAACTACATTGAGATACCACCTGACACCAGTTAGAATGTCCAAATTTAGGAAGACAGGAAATAACGTTTGTTGGAGAGGATGTCGAGAAAGTGGAACCCTGTTACACTGTTGGTGAGACTGCCATTTAATGCAGCCAATTTGGAGAACAGTGTGCAGATGACTCAAGAAATTGAAAATAGAGCTTCCCTATGACCCTGCAATTACACTGATGGGTATTTACCCCAAAGATACAGATGGAGTGAAAAGAAGAGCCATCTGTACCCCAATGTTTTTTGCAGCAATGGCCACGGTCGCCAAACTGTGGAAAGAACCAAGATGCCCTTCAACGGATGAATGGATAAGGAAGATGTGGTCCATATACACAATGGAGTATTATGCCTCCATCAGAAAGGATGAATACCCAACTTTTGTAGCAACATGGACAGGAGTGGAAGAGATTATGCTGAGTGAAATAAGTCAAGCAGAGAGAGTCAAATATCATATGGTCTCCCTTATTTGTGGAGCATAACAAAGAACACGGAGGACATGGGGAGATGGAGAGGAGAGGGAGTTGAGGGAACCTGGAAGGGGAGATGAACCATGAGAGACTATGGTCTCTGAAAAACAACCTGAGTGTTTTGGAAGGGCGGGGGTTGGGAGGTTGGGGAACCAGGTGGTGGGTAATAGGGAGGGCACGTACTGCATGGAGCACTGGGTGTGGTGCAAAAACAGTGAACACTGTTATGCTGAAAATAAACAAAAAAAAAAGAAAATTGTACTCTTAGACCCCGTCATCTATATCACTCATCCCTCCATCCACTTCCACTCTGGTAACCACAGAGTCGGTTTTTGTTTTGTATCTTCTTTCTCCTTTATTTATGTATGTTTGTTTCCTAAATTCCATGGAAGAGTGACATCCAAAGGCCTTTGTCTTTCTCTGACTGACTGATTTCACTTAGGATAGTATTCTCTAGCTCCATCCATGTGTCTGCAAATGGCAAGATTTCATTTTTTATGGCTGAGTAATTTCCCACTGTGTGTGTGTGTGTGTGTGTGTACATTTATCATCTCATTTATCATGTTTTCAAGAAATACTTGGATTGTTTCCATATTGTAATATTTTAATTAATGTTGCATGAAACATAGGGGCACATGTATCCTTTTGAGTTACTGTTCTCATATTCGTCGGGTAATCACCCGGTAGTGTGATTGCTGGATTATAAGGTAGTTCTAATATTTAACGTTTTGAGGAACAGTGATACTGTTTTCCACAGGGACTGCAGCAGCTAGCATTCCCACCACAGTGCAAGAGGGTTCCCTTTTACCCACATCCTCCCAACATTTGTTTTCTTGTGCTGGTGTTGATAGCCATTCTGATAGTATGAGGTAATATCTCACGGACCTTTTCATTTGGATTTTCCTGTTGATGGCTGATGTGAACATCTTCTCACGTGACTGTTGGCCATCTGTATGTCTTCTTTGGAGCAATGTCTGTTCATGTCTTCTGTCTATTTTTTAATTGGATTTTTTGTTTTTTGGTTGTTGCGTTGTGTCAGTTCTACATATTTTGGACACTACCCCTTTATTGCACATGATATTTGCAAACATCTTCTCCTCTTAAGTACGTTGTATTCTATTTATTACATTTTCATTGCTGTTCTGCTGTGTGGTAAGTTTTTATATTGATGGAGCTCTAGTAGTTTATTTTTGCTTTTGTTTCCTTTGCCTTAGGAGGCATGTCTATTAAATGTATGGTTCATGTCAGAGAAGTTACTGTCTGTGCCCTCTTGTAGGATTTTTATGATTTAAGGTCTCACATTGAGGTCTTGAAACTGTTTTGAGTTTATTTGTCCATATGGTGTAAGAAAGCAGTCTAATTTCATTGTTTTGTGCATAGCTGTTCAGTTTTCCCAACACCATTTGTTGTAGAAACTGTCCTTTTCCCTTTTAATAGTTTTGCCTGTTTTGCAGAAGATTAATTGGGCACGTGATTGTGGGCTGATGTCTGAGCTTCTATTCCGTTTCCTTGGTCACTGTGTGTATTTTTTTTTTTTTTTGCCAGTCCCATACTGTGAGGATGAACGCAGCTTTGTAGTATAATTTGAAATATGGAATTGTGACGCCTCCAGCTTTGTTTTTCTTCATAACATTGTGCTGGTTGTTCAGTATCTTTTGTGATTCCAAACAAAGTGTTAGGGTAGTTTATTTGAGTTCTTTCATTTTTTATTTGAATTCAATGAGCCAACTTATCATACATCATTATTTTCAGATGTAGTGTTAAATAACATATCAGATGTGTATTGCATCACGTGCCCTCCTTAATGCCCATCACCCCAGTTACCCCCCCACCCCCCATCCAGCAACCCTCAGTTGGTTGCTATAGTTAAGAGTCTATCATGGTTTTTTCCCCATCTCTGATGACTTCCCATTCTGTTTCCCCTTCCTTTGCCTACGGTTCTCTGCCCTGTTTCTGATATTTCACATATGAGTGAAACCCTATGATAATTGTGTTTCTTTCATGGACATATTTTACTCAGCATAATATCTTCCAGACCCATCCAGGTTGATGTGATGGTAAGTATTCATCCTTTCTGATGGCTGAGGAATATTCCTTTGAATATATGAACCACATCTTCTTTATCCATTCCTCTGTCCATAGATATCTGGGTTCTTTCCATAGTTTATCTAGAGTGGATATTGTTGTGATGAACACTGGGGTGCAGGTGCCAGTTCTTTCCCCTACATCTCTATTTTTGTGGTAAAAGCCCTGTAGTGAAATTGCTGTGTTTTAGGGTAACTTTACTTTTAACTTCTTGAGGAAACCCCGTACTGTTTTCCAGAGTGGATATAACAGTCTGCATTCCAACCAGGAGTGTAGGAGTGTTCTCCATTCTCTGCATCCTCACCAATATTTGTGGTTTCATGTCCTGTTAACTTTGGACATTCTGCCTGGTGTGATAGGACACCTCAATGTGGTTTAGATTTGCATTTCCCCGAAGCCATGTGATATAGAACATTTATGTATATATCTGTTGGTCACATGCGTGTCATCATTGGAGAAATATCTGTTCATATTTTCACCCATGTCTAGACCTTCCGTTGGATTAAGGCCCAGAAGCCTAGAAGATACAAACAGCCAGAACTTTGGAGATTTTCACAAGGTCTGAGATACAATGGAGATTTAGGGTGTGTATCAAGCTCAGGGATTGTCTTCAGAGGGTGGATGGAAGTGTAGGTTCACTGACATTGTCTTAGGTTTGCATTCAGATGTCTCATGCTCTGAATCCAGTCTGGAGTAAAAAAAGGAGTTTCCTTTTGTGTGGCAGGCTGATCCTCTGGTTTTGCTAAAGTGTTCCCAATACCCGGGGCTTGGGATCCAGGCCTCTACAGATGGACTTCTCAGAACTCCAAATAGGGTTAGGGTTAGGACCTAGGAAAATGGAAGGTCTGAATTGCCAACCGTGTGGTGAGCGTCCTGGAGGGCTGAGTTGAGGACATGGGTCAGGGTGAGTGTCCGGCTCAGGGTTTCAATCCATGAGCCCTTGAATGTGGGAGTTCACTGGGATGGACACAGATGGGCCTTCATATTTATACTGACCTATATACTTACTGGAGTCCATTATGGAAAGATTTCCATCTGGGTGTGAGGCTGAGTCCTGTGGTATTGCTCAGGCATCCCCAAATCCTAGGGCTTTGGAGCCCACCCTTAGGGGACGGAGACATGAGAACCCAAGCTAGGGATAGAGTTAGGGCCAAAGGACATTGCAGGCCCAAACAGCTGACAGTGTGTGTGGTTCCTAGAGGCTGGAATGAAGGATGAGTGTTCTGGTTCTGGTCAGGCACAGGGTTTGTGACCTAGAGGCCACTGACATTGGGGGTTTGCTGGTATAGGCTCAGATGGGCAGGCATTTTACCCTGCTTTGAGTACTTTCTAGAGGTCTACATGGCACGCTTTCCTCCTGTGTGTTAGGATGAGTCCTGTGGTATGGCTAAGGTGACCCCAGTCCGTGGGGTAGGGAGCCAGACCCCTAGGAACTGAATGCTCAGAACACAAACTAAGCTTCAGTTAGGAGTTAGGAGCATGGCAGGCCCAATCTGATGGTGGTGTGGCAAGCTATCCAGAGGGCTGAGTACAGAGGGATGGATAGAGTAAGTGTCAGGTTCAGGTTTGTGTCCAGCTGCTGACTCTGGGTGAACTCAGTGGTGCGTGGCAGATTTCTCCTGCTCAGAATCCTTTGCAGAGTTCCAAATGGTATGGTTTCCTTCTGGGTGGCAGGCAGAGATCTCAACTATTGTTCAGGGGTCCCCATCCGTGGGACTTGGGCGCCAGTCCTCTGGGGACAGAGCATGAAACCCCAACCTAGGGTTAGGGCTAGGTCCCAGCAACATGACAGGCCTGATTTGCTGGTGCTGTGCAGAGCTCTCACGGGGACTGAGTAGAGAACATGGGTCAGTCTGAGTCAGGCTCCGGGTTGGTGGCCATGGGGGGAAAGGCAGATTTCTCCTGCTCTCAGTCCTTGGCAGAGTTCCAATTCTACTGTTTCCTTCTGGGTTGAAGACAGAGTCCTCTGGCATTTCTCAGGGGTCCCACATATGTGGGGCTTTGGTACCTGTATTCTTGGGACACAAGACAGAAAATGTACTAAGTTTTGGTTAGGGCTGAGGGTCATGTCAGTCTCAATAGGCCACCCTGAGAGGAGTGACCTGGGGAGCAGAGTTGAGGACGTGGGTCAGTGTTAGTGTTAAGATCCAGGTGTGAACGGGGGGTGCTGAAAGTGGGATAGCCTCAGGGGGCCAAGAAATATTCTGGTATAGTTCAGGTGTAACCCATCAGCGGAGCTTTGGTGTCAATCATCAGAGGACAGAAGACTGAAAACACAACCTAGGGCTTGGAAAAGAGCACAGGGGCATGGCTGGCCTGATCTGCTGGTGCTGAGGCTAGATGTCTGGGGTACTGAGTTGGGGGCCATGGTCAGGTGGTGCATTACGACCTGGGTTTGTGCCTGGGGGGTGGCCGAAGGTGGAGGTGGCTTCAGGGACCATGAAGATTTCTCCCGTTCCGATGGTTCTGTGCAGCTCCAAACAGAACGGTTTCCTCCTGGGTGGCAGACAGAGTACTGGGTTGTGGCTCAGGGGTCCAAATATGGAGGAATTGGGGGACCAGCCTCTGGGGATGAAGACTGAAAATGCAACCTAGGGTTAAGGTTAGGGTCAGGGGCATGGCAGGCCCAATTTGCTGGCACTGAGATGGGATCCCAGGGGGCTGAATTGAGGGCAGAGGTCCGGTGGCATGAGAGGGTCCAGGTTTGTGGCCAGGGGACCGCTGAAGGAGGGGGTTGTGCTCAGGGAGGCATGCAGTTTCTCCCACTCTGAGTGTTCTACTCAGTTTCAAATGGCACGTTTTCCTCCTGGGTGGTAGGCAGGCTGAGTGCCAGCCTCCGCATTTGTGGCCCAATAGTGCGCAGAGGGTGGGGGATAGCCTCAGGTGAACCATGCAGGTTTCTTCCGCTCTGAGGATTCGACACAGCTCCAAACAGCATGGTTTCCTCCTGCATGGTGGACAGAGTCCTGGGGTGTCACTCAGGATTCTTTAATCTTGGGGTCTTGGGATCAGGACTCTTGGGGATGATACCTGAAAACCGAAACTAGGGATAGGGTTAAGGCCTAGGGCCATGGTAGACCTGATATGCCAGTGCTGAGGCAGGTGCCCTGGTGCGCTGAGTTGAGCTCGGGTGTCAGACGGGGCCTTAGCCTCTAGGTGTGTTTCCAGACGTTCGCATAACCTGGGGGTGACTTCAGGGGTGCATGGAAGTTTCTCCAGCTCTGAGGGTTCAGCGCAGCTCCAAACAGCACAGCGGTGCCCTGCGTGGCAGGCAGATTCCCAACATGAGTATCAGGCATCCTCAATCCTTGTGACGCAGTATGTGGTCTATTCTGGAGAAGGTTCCATGTGCACTTGAGAAGAATGAGTATTCTGTTGTTTTAGGGTGGAATGTTCTGTATATGTCTATGAGGTCCATCTGGTCCAATGTTTCATTCAATGCTCTTATTTCTTTTTTAATTTTCTGCTTCGATGATCTGTCTGTTTCTGAGAGAGGCGTATGAAGATCTCCTACTATTATTGAATTCATATCAATATGACTTTTTATCTTGATTAATAGTTTTGTTATGGAATGGGTGCTCCCATATTGGGGGCATAGATATTCACAATTGTTAGATCATCTTGGCGGATAGTCCCTTTAAGAATTATGTAGTGTCCTTCTGTATCTCTGACTACAGTCTTTAGTTTAAAATCTAATTTATCTGATATGAGAATCGCTACCCCGGCCTTCTTTTGAGGCCCATTGGCATGAAAGATGCGTCTCCATCCCTTCATGTTCAGTCTGGGTGTATCCTTAGGTTCAAAATGGGTCTCTTGTAGACAACATATGGATGGGTCCTGTCGTTTTATCCAATCTGCAACCCTGTGTCGTTTTATGGGCGCATTTAGGCCATTCACATTGAGAGTGATTATTGAGAGATAGGTTTTGATTCATGTCATGTTGCCTTTGAAGTCTTTCTGTCTGTAGATTGTTTCTATATTTCTGTTCAATGATATTCTTGGGATTTTTTCTCTTTTATAGGACCCCCCTTAATATTTCCTGCAGTGTCGGCTTGGTGGTTGCATAGTCTTTTAAGCCTTGACGGTCTTGGAAACTCTTTATCTCTCCATCCATTTTAAATGTCAGTCTTGCTGGATAGAGTATTCTTGGTTGCATGTTCTTCTCATTTAGTACTCTGAATATATTTGCCAGCCCTTCCTGGCTTGCCAGGTCTCTGTGAAAAGGTCTGACGTTATTCTAATGGGCTTGGATGCCCACTCTCACCACTCTTGTTCAACATAGAATTAGAAATCCTAGCAATGGCAATCAGACAACAAAGAGAAATAAAAGGTATCCAAATTGGCAAGGAAGAAGTCAAACTCTCTCTCTTCGCAGATGACATGATTTTTTATATGGAAAACCCCAAAGACTCCACCCCCAAACTACTAGACTCATACAGCAATTCAGTAACGTGGCAGGATACAAAGTCAATGTACAGAAATCAGTGGCTTTCTTATACACTAACAATGAAAATACAGAAAGGGAAATTAGAGAATGGATTCCATTTACTATAGCACCAAGAACCATAAGATACCTGGGAATAAACCTAACCAAAGAGGTAAAGGACCTGTACTCGAGGAACTACAGAACACTCATGAAAGAAATTGAAGAAGACCCAAAAAGATGGAAGACAATTCCATGCTCTTGGATTGGAAGAATAAACATTGTTAAAATGTTTATACTGCCTAGAGCAATCTATGCTTTTAATGCCATTCCGATCAAAATTCCACCGGTAGTTTTCAAAGAGCTGGAGCAAATAATCCTAAAATTTGTATGGAATCAGAAGAGACCCCGAATTGCTAAGGAAATGTTGAAAAACAAAAACAAAACTGGCGGCATCACGTTACCCGATTTCAAGCTTTACTACAAAGCTGCGATCACCAAGACAGCGTGGTCCTGGCATAAAAACAGACACATAGACCAGTGGAACAGAGTGGAGAGCCCAGATATGGACCCTCAACTCCACGGTGAAATAATGTTCGACAAAACAGGAAAAAATATTCAATGGAAAAAAAGACAGTCTCTTCAATCAATGGTGCTGGGAAAACTGGACAGCTATATGTAGAATAATGAAACTCAACCATTCTCTTACACTCGAAATGGATAAAAGACCTCATCATGAGACAGGAATCCATCAGAATCCTAGAGGAGAACATAGGCAGTAACCTCTTCGATATCAGCCACAGCAACTTCTTTCAAGATATGTCTCCAAAGGCCAAGGAAACAAAAGCAAAAATGAACTTTTGGCACTTCATCAAGATCAAAAGCTTCTGCACAGCAAAGGAAACAGTCCACCAAACAAAAAGGCAACCCACGGAATGGGAGAAGATATTTGCAAATGACAGTACAGACAAAAGGTTGATATCCAGGATCTAGAAAGAACTTCTCAAACTCAACACACACAAAACAGATAATCATATCCAATAATGGGCAGAAGATATGAACAGACACTCCTCCAACGAAGACATACAAATGGCTATCAGACACATGACAAAATGTTCATCATCACTAGCCATCAGGGAGATTCAAATGAAAACGACATTGAGATACCACCTGACACCAGTTAGAATGGCCAAAATTAGCAAGACAGGAAACAACGATTGTTGGAGAGGATGTGGAGAAAGGGGAACCCTCTTACACTGTTGGTGGGAATGCAAGTTGGTGCAGCCACTTTGGAGAACAGTGTGGAGATTCCTCAAGAAATTAAGAATAGAGCTTCCCTATGACCCTGCAATTGCACTGCTGGGTATTTACCCCAAAGATACAGATGTAGTGAAAAGAAGGGCCATCTGTACCCCAATGTTTATTGTAGCAATGGCTATGCTCACCAAACTGTGGAAAGAACCAAGATGCCCTTCAACGGATGAATGGATAAGGAAGATGTGGTACATATACGCAATGGAGTATTATGCCTCCATCAGAAAGGATGAATACCCAACTTTTGTAGCAACATGGACGGGACTGGAAGGAATTATGCTGAGCGAAATAAGTCAAGCAGAGAGAGAGTCATGTATCATATGGTCTCACTTATTTGTGGAGCATAGCAAATAACACGGAGGACATAGGGAGATGGAGAGGAGAGGGAGTTGAGAGAAACTGGAAGGGGAGATGAACCATGAGAGACTATGGACTCTGAAAAACAACCAGAGGGTTTTGGAGGGGCAGGGTGGGGTAGGAGTTTGAGGAATCAGGTGGTGGTTAATAGGGAGGGCACGTACTGCATGGAGCACTGGGTGTGATGCCAAAACAATGAACACTGTTATGCTGTAAATAAACAAAAAAAAAAAAAAAAATGAGTCTATGGAAGGCCCGGCAGTGCCAGTTCACGCCACTGGAGGGAGTGGTGAGCCGTGGTGTGAGATACCCTGGAAGGCATGGCGATGCTGCTTGCCACCACTGGAGGCAGCGGCGAGCTGCCATGGGAAACACACCTGAAGAGGAGTCAGTGCAGCTTGCTGGCTCTGAAGGCAGGGCGGAGGTGCCCGGTGAGAGACCCTGAAACGTGAGGCACTACAGCTTATTTTTACAGGACGGAGTGGTGAGCTGTATAGTCTCTGTTTCTCCAGGCTCAAGGGTGGTGGTAAGAATTGATGGAGCCTGTCCCCCACTCAGCATTGTGCCCTCTTTCCCCAGGTTTGCTGGTAATGTGCTGTCAGGATGGTTCAGGAGGGTCCTCCCAGTTGGGCTCTGGAGCCAGGGGAACCAAACCCGACTCATGGTGCATTTGGAACCGAGGAGCTGAGTGTCTGTTTGGAAAAGTATGTTTGTTTCTCCAAAAAGGACAAGGGCATTGACCAGCTTGAGAGGGAAGTGAATGACCAGTTAAGAAACAAGCTTGTGTCTCTCCTTCTCCCAGGAATCAGAGCAGGTGTGCAGGCTTTAGGTGGGAGACGCCTGCTTATCTGCACCTGACAACCCTTCTTCACTCTGGCTCCATGAGACCTGAAGTTTGGAAGTCAGCGTCTGAGTCAGTCATGCAGCTTGTCCCAGGACGTCAGTGTTCAGAGAAAACAGCAGGCCTGTGGGTCACAATGTCACATCCATGCCAGGATGGCAGGTAAAAATTCCCTTTCACCCCAAATTTCCTGGGCTTTTCTCTTGTCTCCAGTGGAGCTCACAAATGGCACACTGAACCAGCTGTAAGCAATCTCGTGCGGGTGCCAGAGCTCCTGAGTTTCTCTGCAGGGAGCACCTGGCAGGGATCTCATTTTCTCTGTTTATTTCTGGCTTACAAAGGTATTTGGAACATCTCTTTCCTAGGAAATCCCTTGGATTCGAAAGGGAAGGTGAGATTGACTTGGTGTGCCTTTTGAACATAGAAAGTATTCCTTCACCGAACAGTGTTTACTCCACTGGGCCTAGACTCTGGTGGAACGGCTGGCACCTAGAGTGAGGTGGCTGTTTGTGGTCAGATAGAGACTTGGATGATGGCTTCTTCTTTGTCCAAGGTGATGTATCCTAATGGATTCGTCTTTGAATCCAAAGAGCTCCAATGAGGGCAGAGGGAAAATTCAAAATGATTCCAAGGAGTCTTGGACAATTTAAAAGGGATGCTTGTCTTCCTAGGTTCACTCAAACGGCTATATATGGTTGGACATGCTGTATTTTCTCTGCAGTTTCATGGGTAGTGAAGTCAGAAGGAGAGTCTTTGGGAATTTCCCTGGATAAAGGCACTCTGTTGGCTTCAAGGGACTTGGTGTCAGGAACCCTGGGCTGAATTTCTGTGGCTGCTTTCCTGATGCTCAGTGAGTCAGGTTTTCCCACAGGTTTTATATTTCCTCCTTAGGAAATTGCTGGCAGGGAATGTTCTGTTTAAAGTGGAACCCTCGGGGGCACCTGTGTGGCTCAGTGGGTTAAGCCACTGCCTTCGGCTCAGGTCATGGTCTCAGGGTCCTGAGATTGAGCCCCGCATTGGGCTCTCTGCTCAGCGGGGAGTCTGCTTCGTCCTCTCTCTCTGCCTGCCTCTCTGCCTACTTGTGACCTCTGTCAAATAAATAAATAAAATCTAAAAAAAAAAAAAAACCCAAAACCGGGACCCTCCTACATTTTTGGTGGGCCTGCGTGTTGTTGCAGCCACTCTTGGAAAGAATACAGTCTGTCCTCCAAAACCTAAGAACTGAACAACAGTAGGATCCAGCAATTGCCCTCCTAGTTATTTCCCTAAAGGGCACAAAAATGCACATTCAGTGGGGTATAAGCACCGTGATATTTACAGCAGCATTTTCAACCATTGTAAAACAATGGAGGGAGACCAAATGTCCATTCACTGATGAGTGATATATATATATATATATATATATATATATATATATATATATATATCACTCGTATATATCATATGTGTGTGTGTGTGTATGTGTATTCATTCTCCCACATCTTCTTAATGGAATAGGATCCAGGTTCAAAAAGGATGAAATCTTACCATCTGCAAGGATGTGGATGGATCTACAGTGGATTTAGCTAAGTAAAATCAGTAAGAAAAGACCAATAGCCTATATCTTGACCTCTATGGAATTTCAGAAAGAAAACAGATGAACATAGTGAGGGGAGAAAGGCCAATGAGGAAACAGACTCTAACCTAGAGCAAAATCGAGGGTTGCTAGGGGGCAGGGGTGTGGGGCGAAGGGTTGAGTGGGTGACAGCTATTAGGGAGAGTACTTGTTGTGATGAGCTCTGGGTGTTCTATGCAGGTGAGGAATCACAAAATCCTACCCCTGAAGGAGAGGAATGAACACTGCATGGAAACGAATTGGAATTGAAGTCAATGAAGAAAAGAAGACCATGTTCTACTTCATGAAGACTGAGGTAAAACTAAAATGACTTTTGCTCTCCTGTTCTGTAGCTGTTCATTATGAAACACTCTGTGGCAGGATACACCAGTTTCCTATTGCATAAGGAGCCCTCAGAAAGTTGCCATGAAAGATTTAGATCTCAGAGCATGTACATGTTCCATTGATATGTTACTTTCAGTTTGCCCAGGTGCAAAGGTAAGTGGAGAGAAATAGGGCTGAAGAGGAAAGGAGGTATTAAGCATTCAAGAGGTAGCCTTCCCCTTTTTCATGAATGCCTGGGCCAGTGTAAATTGGGAAGAAGGAGGGGGGATCCCAGAGCTTTGCCGCAGACAGGGGAGTTCTAGGTCTGCCTAGAGCTGGTGGTGTCCATGAGCAGAGCTGAGCTAGTGGCGTGGCAGGCCCGAACTGCTGGTGTTGAGGTGAGTTCCCCAAGGAGCTGAGTTGAGAATGGGGGTCAGGTGGTGAATCAGGCTCTGGGTTTGTGGCCAGGGAGCTGCAGAATGTGGGGGAGTCCTAATGGGGTCATGCAGGTTTCTCTGGCTCTGAGGGTTCTGCACAGCTCCAAAGGGACAAGTTTCCTGCTGGGTGGCAGGCGGACTCCTACAGTGTGGCTCCAAGTTTACCAATCTAGAGGGCTTGGTGGATAGGCCCCTGGGGAAGGAAGCCTGAAAATGCAACATAGGGTTAAGGGTAATGGGCTGGGCAGGACAGGCCTGATCAGCCGACACAGAGGTGGAATACCCTCAGAACTGAGTTGAGGAAATGCATCCTGCAATGCAGAAGAGTCAGGGTTTCTGGCCAGAGGGACGGCTGATCGTGGGGGTGGCTTTAGAGGGGCATGCTGGTTTCTCCCTCTCCCTCCCTCCCTTCCTTTCTGAGGAAACTTTGGAGCTCCAAATGTCATGGCTTCCCCCTGCATGGCATTCAGGTTTCTGGCTTGTTACAGAGGGGTCCTGAATCTGGGGAGTTTGGGGGCCAGGCCTCTTGGGATGGAAGCCCAAAATCAGAAACTGGAGCTACAGTAAGGGCGTAGGGGCGTGGCATGCTCAATCTGCTACTGCTGAGGTGGGCTCCCTGGTGGGCTGACTTCAGGGTGGGTATCAGGTGGCATGTCAGACTCAGAGTTTGTGTCCAGGGATGCCACAGAAGCTGGGCGTGACCTCAGGGTTGCATGCAGGTTTCTCCTACCCTGAGGGTTCTGCAGAGCTCCAAATGGCATGGTTTCCTCCCGTGTGGCAGACGCAGTCCCGGGGTGTCACTGAGGAATCCTTAATCTCTACTGGCATGAGTCTCAGAGGTGCCCAATCTGGCGGGCTTGGGGGACAGGCCTCTGTTCATGAAAGCCTGTACACCCCACCTAGGTTTATGGTTAGGGCCGAAGGGCATGGCAGGTCCAATGTGCCGGTGCTGATGCGGGCTCCCCTAAGGGTCGAGTTGAGGGCACAGATCTGGCATCACAGGAGAATCTGGTTTTATGGCCATGGGGGTGACTCCTGGTGGGGTGGCATTAGGGGGGTTTGCAGGTTTCTCCCCGTCTGAGTGTTCAGTGCAGCTCTAAACCACAAGATTTCCTCATGAGTGCCAGGTGGAGTCCCGTGGTGGCACTCAGTAGACCTTAATCTGGGGGGACATGGGAGGCAGGCCCCCTGGGATGGAAGCCTGAAAACCTAAAGAGGGGTTCTGGTAAGGGCCTAGGGGCATGGTGGTCCGATCTGCTGATGTTGAGGTGGGGCACCCTAGGGTCTGAATTTATGGCATGCATCCGGCAGCTCAGCAGAATCTGGTTTATGGCCGGGGGGACGGGTACAGATGATGGGAGTGCCTTTAGAGGGGCAGGTTTCTCCCCCTCTGAGGGCTCAGCACAACTCCAAGGCACAGGTTCCTACTGTGTGGCAAGCGGAGTCCTGAGGTGTATGTCAAGATTCCTTAATCCAGGGGATTTTGTTGCCTGGACCCTCAGCATGGAAGACTGAACACCCAAACTTGTGTTAGGGTTAGGGCCTAGGGGCAATGGCAGGCCGGATCTGCCAGTGCTGAGGCGGGATCCTCTATGGGCTGAGTTGAGGGTATGCATTTGATGGCGGGATGGAATCCAGCTCTATGGCCAGAGTGGCTGTTGTTTGTTGGGGTGGCTTTAGGGTGGCATGAAGGTTTCTCCCCATCTGAGGGTTCATTGCAGCTCCAAACCACAAGGTTTCCACTTGTGTGACAGGCTGTGTCCTGTGGTGTTGCTCAGAAGTCCTTAATCTGGGGGGCGTGGGGGCCAGGCCTCTTGGGATGGAAGCCTGAAAATCCAAACTAGGGTTAGGGTTAAGGCTTAGGGACATGGCAGGCCCGATCTGTTGCAATTGAGGTGGTCTCCTGGATAGGCTGAATGGAGTGTGGGAATCGGGCAGGAATTGAGGTCTGTGTTTGTGTTTGTGGGGGCAAAGAAGCTAGTGGTGTTCTTGAGGGGCATGCAGCTTTCTCCTGCTCTGAGGTTCCTGCACAGTTCCAAATGGCGCCATTTTGCCCTAGGAGGCTGGAGGAGTGCTGGCGGGAGTCTCAGTCATCCCCAGTCTGATGGGCTTGGGGTACAGGCCTCTGGGCACGGAAGGCTGTATACCCCACCTAGGGTTAGGGTTAGGGTCTAGGGTCATGGCAGGCCCAATCTGCCGGCGCTGAGATGGGCTCCCCTCAGGGCTGAGTTGAGGGCATATGTCCTGTAGCTTCATAGAAAACAGCTTTCTGGCCTGGGGTGCCGCAAATTGTGCGGATAGCTTTACGGGGGCTTGAAGGTTTCTCACCCTCTGAGTATTCAGCAGCTCCAAACTGCAAGGTTTCATCCTGCGTGGCTGTTGGAGTCCTGCAATGTCACTCAGGGGTCCTTAATCCAGGGGGCCTGGAGGCTAGGCCTCTTGGGATGGAAGCCTGGAAACTCAAACTAAGGTTAAGGTCTTGGGGCGCGACAGGCCCAATTTGCCAGTGCTGGGGCGGACTCCCCGGTGGCCTGAGTTGAGGGTCGGTGATAGGTGGCTAGTGTGAATCTGGGTTTGTGTTCAGGAGGGGCTCAGATGCTGGGGCTTGCCTTGGGGGTCATGAAGTTATCTTTTGCTCTGAGGTCTAAGTAGCTCCAAATGGCACTGTAACAGCATAGGCAGCCTCCAGACTGCCAGAGTGAGTCTCAGGCATCCATAATCTGGCGGGTTTGGGGGCTAGGTCTCTGGGTACGGAAGCCTGTACACCCAACCTAGGGTTAGGGTTAAGGCCTAGGGGCATGGCAGCTCTGATATGCTGTTGATATGCTGTGTTGAGGCGGGCTCCCTCAGGGCTGAGTGGATGACATGCATCTGGCGTTGTGGCAGAATCTGGCATTATGTCTGGGGCATTTCCAATGGCGGGTGTGTTTAGGTGCTCATGCACCTTTCTTTCTGGAGGGCAGGCAGAGTCCTGTGTTGTGACTTTGGAATCCCCAGTCTGGAGGGTTAGGGTTAGGGATAGAGGTTAGGGAGAGGGTTAGGGTTAGTTGTTAGGGGTTAGGGTTAGGGTTAGGAGTTAGGGGATAGGGTTAGAGGTAAGGTTTAGGGTTAGGCTTAGGGTTAGGTGTATGTCTTAGGGACAAGGCATGTCCGATCTGCCAGCACAGATATGGACTCACCCAAGGGCTGTGTTGAGGGCGGGACTCAGGAGTCTCCTCAGGCCCTGGATTTTTGACTGGAGGGGCAAAGATGGTGGGAATCGCCTCTGGGGAGCATGATGGTTTCTACTGCTCCGAGGTTGTTATGTTAGGTTTAGGGGTTAGGGTTAGGTTTTGTGGTTAGGGTTAGTGTTAAGATTAGTGTTAGGGTGGGGCGCCTGGGTGGCTCAGTTGGTTAAAGCCTCTGCCTTCAGCTCAGGTCACGATCTCAGGGTCCTGGGATCGAGCCCCGCATCAGGCTCTCTGCTCAGCGGGGAGCGTGCTTCATCCTCTCTCTGCCTTCTTCTGATCTGTCTCTGTCAAAGAAATGAATAAAATCTTAAAAAAAAAAAAAGATTAGGGTTAGGGTTATGTCTTAGGGACAAGGCATGTTGGATCTGGTAACACTTATATGGGCTCACCCAAGGGCTGAGTTGAAGGCGGGACTCAGGAGGCTCTTTAGGCCCCTGGCTTTTTTCCTAGAAGGTAAAGATGGTGGGAATGGCCTCAGGGGAGCTTGCTGGTTTCTAGGGCTCTGAGAGTGTTAGATAGCACTAAATGAAATGGTTTATTTCATTTATTCTCCTGGCTGAGAGGCTGAGTCCTGCCATCAGTCTGATGATCCTATCCACTGGGATGGAATTGGGTATCAGGCCTCTGGGGTCCAGAGCCTGACCACCTGAGCTAGGGTATTAGGGTTTGGTCCTGGGAGCATGGCAGGACTGAGGTGCCAGTGTGGACTCCGGCTCTCCGGAGGGCTGAGTTGAGGGTATTGCTCTGGTGGCCCATCAGGCACCGGGCGGTGGTGTGTGGGTCCTTGGAAGGTGTGGGTGTCTTTAGGGGGCATGGAGGTTTCTCCGGCCAGGAGCGTACTGCACAGGGCCATGTGGGCCATTTTCCTTGTGGGTGGCAGCCAGAGTCCAGCATTGCAAATACAGGGTCTCCAGTCTGGATGGCTAGGGAGCCAGGCCTCTGTGGATCGAAGCATAAACACCCATCCTAGCATTATGGTTAAGTCTTTGGGGCATGGTAACCCCGATCTGCCGGTGCTGTGGTGACCCATCCTGATGCCTGAGTTGAGGCTATGTCTGCAGGACCTTGAGACTCCTGGTTCCCGGTCCTTGGGAGGGTCCAGAAGTGCTTTGGCCTCAGGGAGACTTGCAGGCTTCTCCTGCTCTGTGGCTTCAGCCCATTTCTAAATGGCACGGTTCATGCTGGGATCACATGTAATTATGGGGTGCAACTCAGGGGTCCCCTATCTGGGGTTTTGAGGACCGACCAGTTGTGGGAGGATGATGCCTGAGCACGAACCTGGGCTAGGGTTAGTATTAGGATTAGGGTTAGGGTTATGTCTTAGGGACAAGGCATGTCGGATATGCAAGCACAGATATCAGCTCGCCCAAGGGCTGAGTTGAGGGCGGGACTCAGGAGGCTCCTCGGGCACTGGGGTTTTGGGCTGTACGGGCAAAGATGTTGGAAATCGCCTCAGGGGAGCATGCCAGTTTCTACAATTCTCAGGGCATTAGATAGCACGAAATGAAAGGTCACCTTCTGGCTGAGAGGGTGAGTCCTGCTGAGAGGGTTAGGTTGTAGGGGCATTGCAGCCCCAATCTGCTGGCGCTGTGGTGACCCATCCCAATGCCTGAGTTCAGAGCGTGTGTCTGCAGGACCATGAGACTCCTGGTTCTTGGTCCTTGGGGGCGCTGGAAGTGGGGTGGCCTCAGGGAGACATTCAAATTTATCCCGCTCTGTGGGTTCAGCACAATTCTAAACAGCATGGTTTCCTCCTGGTGTCAGGTTCAATGATGGGGTATCGCTCACGGGTCCCCCATCTGGGGCCTTGGGGACCAGGAGTCAGAGTATGGACGCCTGAACACACAACCTGGGCTAGGTTTAGTATTATGGTTAGTGTTAGGCTTAGGGACAGGGCATGTTGGATCTGTTAGCACAGATACAGGCTCACGCAAGGGCTGAGTTGAGGGCAGGACTCAGGAGGCTCCTCAGGCCCTGGGTTCTTGGCCTGGAGGAGCAAAGCTGGTGGGAATGGCCTCAAGGGAGAATGGCTGGTTGCTACTGCTCTGAGGGTGTGAGAGAACACCAAATGAAAAGGTCTCCTCCTGGCTGAGAACTGAGTCCTGCCGACAGTCTGATGCTCAACCCATGGGAGGAATTGGGTGTCAGGCCTCTGGGTCCAATGCCTGAACACCCAACCTAGTGTTAGGGTTTCGTCCTGGGAGAATGGCAGGCCTGCCAGTGCAGCTCAGGCTCTCCGGAGGGCTGAGCTGAGGGCATTGCTCTGGTGGCCTGTCAGGCTCTGGGTCTGTGGTGTGGCATTTCTTGGAAGGCGTGGGTGGCTTTAGGGGGCATGGAGGTTTCTGTGGCCAGGAGCCTACTGCACAGGGCCATATGGTCCAGTTTCATCGTGGGTGGCAGCCAGAGTCCTGCATTGGGAATACAGGGTCCCCAGTCTGGAGGGCTAGGGGTCCAGTCGTCGGGGTCAGAAGCCTGACACCCAACCTAGGGTTAGGGTAGGGTTGTAAGGGCATGGCAGCCCCGATCTGATGGCGCTGTGGTGTTGCTTCCCAATGCGTGAGTTGAGGGCGCGAGTCTGTAGCACTGTGAGAGTCCTGGTTCCTGGTCCTTGGGTGTGCCCGAAGTGGCAGTGGCCTCTGGGAGGCATGCAGGTTTCTCCCGCTCTGCGGGTTCAACACATTTCTAAAGGGCAGGGTTTCCTCCTGGGATCAGGTGTAATTATGGGGTGCAGCTCAGGGGTCCCCCATCTGGCCATTTGGGGGACCAGGCTATGGAGGAGGGATGCCTGAACACACAACCTGGGCTAGAGTTAGTATTAGGGTTAGGCTTAGTGTTAAGGTTATGTCTTAGGGAGAAGGCATGTGGGATCTGCCAGCACAGATATTGGCTCACTCAAGGGCTGAGTTGAGGGCAGGGCTCCGGAGGCTTCTCAGGACCTGGGTTTTTGGCCTGGAGGAGCAAAGATGGCGGGAATGGCCTCAGGGCAGCATGGCCGGTTCCTAGGGCTCTGAGGGTGTTGGAGAGTACCAAATGGAATCTCCTGCTGGTTGAGAAGCTGAGTCATGCCATCAGTTTGATGCTCCCACCCATGGGTGGAATTGGGTGTCAGGGTTCTAGAACCTGAACACCCAACCTAGGCTTAGGGTTTGGTCCTGGGAGAATGGCAGGCCTGATGGGCCAGCACGGACTCAGGCTCTCTGAAGGGCTGGGCTGAGGGCATTGTTCTGGCGGCCTGTAAGGCTAAGGAATTGTGGTATGGGGGTGCTCAGAAGGTGTGGTTGGCTTTAGGGTTCATGGAGGTTTCTCCGGCAAGGAGCGTTCTGCAAAGGTCCATGTGGTCAAGTTTCATCATGGGTGGCAGCCAGAGTCCTACGTTGGGAATATGGGGTCCCCAGTCTGGAGGGCTAGGGAGCCAGTCTTCTGGGGACTGAAGCCTGAACACCCAACCGAGGGTTAGGTTTAGGTCACAGGGGCATGGCGGCCCGGATCCGCCGGCACAGTGGTGACCAATCCCGATGCCTGAGTTGAGGGCGTGAGTCTGCAGGACCGTGAGACTCCTCGTTCCTGCTCCTCAGGGGCGCCTTGGGGGTGGCGTCAGGGAGGCATTCTGGTTTCTTCTGCTCTGTAGGTTCAGCACATTTCTTTTTTTTTTTTCACTTTCAATATCTATCTATCTATATTATTTCTTTTCAGTGTAACAGTATTCCTTATTTTTGCACCACACCCAGTGCTCCATGCAACACGTGCCCTCCCTAATACCCACCACCTTGTTCTCCCAACCTACCACTCCCCACCCATTCAAGACCCTCAGGTTCTTTTTCAGAGTCCATAGTCTCTCATGGTTCACCTCCCCTTCCAATTTCCCACAACTTCCTTCTCCTCTCCATCTCCCCATGTCCTCCTTGTTCTTTGTTATGCTCCACAAATAAGTGAAACCATGTGATAATTGACTCTCTCTGCTTGACTTATTTCACTCAGCATAATCTCTTCCAGTCCCATCCATATTGCTACAAAAGTTGGGTATTCATCCTTTCTGATGGAGGCATAATACTCCATCTTGTATATGGACCACATCTTCCTTATCCATTCGTCCGTTGAAGGGCATCTTGGTTCTTTCCACAGTTTGGCGACCGAGGCTTTTGCTGCTATAAACATTGGGGTACAGATGGCCCTTCTTTTCACTCCATCTGTATCTTTGGGGTAAATACCCAGCAATGCAATTGCAGGGTCATAGGGAAGCTCTATTTTTAATTTCTGGAGGAACCTCCACACTGTTCTCCAAAGTGGCTGCATCAACTTGCATTCCCACCAACAGTGTAAGAGGGTTCCCCTTTCTCCACATACTCTCCAACACACGTTGTTTCCTGTCTTGCTAATTTTGGCCTTTCTAACTGGTGTCAGGTGGTATCTCAATATGGTTTTAATTTGAATCTCCCTGATGGCTAGTGATGATGAACATTTTTTCATGTGTCTGATAGCCATTCGTAGGTCTTTGTTGGAGAAGTGTCTGTTCATATCTTCTGCTCATTTTTGGATATGATTATCTGTTTTGTGTGTGTTGAGTTTGAGAAGTTCTTTATAGATCCTGGATATCAACCTTTTTTCTGTACTGTCATTTACAAATATCTTCTCCCATTCCGTGGGTTGCCTTTTTGTTTAGTGGACTGTTTCCTTTGCTGTGCAGAAGCTTTTGATCTTGATGAAGTCCCAAAAGTTCATTTTTGCTTTTGTTTCCTTGGCCTTTGGAGACATATCTTGAAAGAAGTTGCTGTGGCTGATATCGAAGAGGTTACTGCTTATGTTCTCCTCTAGGATTCTGATGGATTCCTGTTTCATGATGAGGTCTTTTATCCATTTCGAGTGTAAGAGAATGGTTGAGTTTCATTATTCTACATATAGCTGTCCTGTTTTCCCAGCACCATTTATTGAAGAGACTGTCTTTTTTCCACTGTATGTTTTTTCCTGTTTTGTCGAAGATTATTTGACCATAGGGTTGAGGGTCCATATCTGGGCTCTCCACTCTGTTCCACTGGTCTATGTGTCTGTTTTTATGCCAGGACCACGCTGTCTTAGTGATCACAGCTTTGTAGTAAAGCTTGAAATCAGGTAATGTGATGGTGCCAGGTTTTTTTGTTTGTTTGTTTGTTTGCTTGTTTTTCAACATTTCCTTAGCAATTCGGGGTCTCTTCTGATTCTATACAATTTTTGGATTATTTTCTCCAGCTCTTTGAAAAATACGGTAGGAATATTGATCAGAATGACATTAAAAGTATAGATTGCCCTAAACAGTATAGACATTTTAACAATGTTTTTCTCTGATCCAAGAGCATAGAATTGTCTTCCATCTTTTTGTGTCTTCTTCAATTTCTTTCATGAGTGTTCTGTAGTTCTGCGAGTACAGATGCTTTACTTCTTTGGTTAGGTTTATTCCCAGGTATCTGATGGTTCTTTGTGCTATAGTAAATGGAATCGATTTTCTAATTTCCCTTTCTGTATTTTCATTGTTACTGTATAAGAAAGCTACTGATTTCTGTACATTGACTTTGTATCCTGCCACGTTACTGAATTGCTGTATGAGTTCTAGCAGTTTGGTGGTGGAATATTTGGGGTTTTCCAAATAAAGAATCATGTCATCTGTGAAGAGAGAGAGTTTGACTTCTTCCTTGCCAATTTAGATACCTTTTATTTCTCTTTGTTGTCTGATTGCCATTGCTAGGACTTCTAATACTATGTTGAACAAGAGTGGTGACAATGGACATCCTTGTTGTGTTCCTGATCTCAACAGGAAAGCTACAAGCTTTTTCCCATTGAGGACGATTTTTGCTGTGGGTCTTTCATAGAGAGATTTTATGAAGTTCAGGAATGTTCCCTCCATCCCTATACTTTGAAGCGTTTTCATCAGGAACGGATGCTGGATTTTGTCAAATGCTTTTTCTGCATCAATTGAGAGGACCATGTGGTTCTTCTCTCTTCTCTTACTGATTTGTTCTATCACATCGATTGATTTGCGAATGTTGAACCATCCTTGCAACCCAGGGATGAATCCCACCTGGTCATGGTGGATAATCTTTCTAATGTACTTTTGGATTTTGTTTGCTAGGATCTTGTTGAGAATCTTTGCATCCATATTCATCAGTGATATTCATCTGAAATTCTCCTTTTCGGTAGGGTCTTTGCCTGGTTTGGGGATCAGGGTAATGCCGGCTTCATAAAATGAGTCTGGAAGTTTTCTTCCTGCTTCAATTTTTTGAAACAGTTTCAGCAGAATAGGTGTTACTTCTTCTTTGAAAGGTTGATAGAATTCCCCAGGGAATTCGTCAGATCCTGGGCTCTTGTTTTTTGGGAGGTTTTTGATGACAACTTTGATCTATTCAGGTTGTCAATTTCTTCCTGGTTCAATTTTGGGAGTTTATAGTTTTCCAAGAATGCACCCATTTCATCTAGTTTGCTTAGCTTATTGG
Organism: Meles meles; assembly: GCF_922984935.1. Classification (NCBI taxonomy): domain Eukaryota; kingdom Metazoa; phylum Chordata; class Mammalia; order Carnivora; family Mustelidae; genus Meles; species Meles meles. The sequence continues at coordinate 67,376 of NW_025721309.1, forward strand.
CATATAACTGTTGATAATAACTTCTGATGATTGTTTCTACTTCCCGGTGTTAGTTGTGATCTCTCCCTTTTCATTCATAATTTTATTAATATGGGCTTTCTCTCGTTTCTTTTGGATTGGTGTGGCCAATTGTTTATTGATCTTATTGATTCAAAAAACCAGCTTCTAGTTTCATTGATATGTTCTACTGTGTCTTTGGTTTCTACCTCATTGATCTCTGCTCTAATCTTAATGATTTCCCTTCTTATGTGTAGAGTTGGTTTTATTTGTTGTTGCATCTCCAGCTCTTTAAGGTGTAGAGATAGGTGGTGTACTCTGGATTTTTCAATTTTTTTTAAATAAACTTATTTTTTTTCAGCATAACAGTATTCATTGTTTTTGCACAACACCCAGTGCTCCATGCAATATGTGCCCTCCCTATTACTCACTACCTGGTTCCCCAAACCTCCCACCCCCACCCCTTCAAAACCCTCAGGTTGTTTTTCAGAGTCCATAGTCTCTTATGGTTCGCCTCCCCTTCCAATTTTTTTTTTAATAAACATATAATGTATTTTCATCCCCAGGGGTACAGGTCTGTGAATCGCCAGGTTTACATACTTCACAGCACTCACGATAGCCCTCCCCAATGTCCATAACCCCCTCCCCTTCTCCCAATCCCACCTCCCCCCAGAAACCCCCAGTTTGTTTTGTGAGATTAAGAGTCATTTATGGTTTGTCTCCCTACGAATCCCATCTTGTTTCATTTATTCTTCTCCTATCCGCCTAACCCCCCATGTTGCATCTACATGTCCTTATATCAGGGAGATCATATGATAGTTGTATTTCTCCGATTGACTTATTTCACTAAGCATGATACCCTCTACTTCCATCCACGTCATTGCAAATGGCAAGATTTCATTTCTTTGGATGGCTGCATAGTATTCCATTGTGTATATATACCATATCTTCTTTATCCATTCTTCTGTTGATGGACATCTAGGTTCTTTCCATAGTTTGGCTATTGTAGACGTTGCTGCTATAAAAATTCGGGTACACGTGCCCCTTCGGGTCACTGCATTTGTATCTTTAGGGTAAATACCCAGTAGTGTAATTGCTGGGTCATAGGGTAGTTCTATTTTCAACATTTTGAGGAACCTCCATGCTGTTTTCCAGAGTGGTTGCACCAGCTTGCATTCCCACCAACAGTGAAGGAGGGTTCCCCTTTCTCCGCATCCTCGCCAGCATCTGTCATTTCCTGACTTGTTAATTTTAGCCATTCTGACTGGTGTGAGGTGATATCTCATTGTGGTTTTGCTTTGTATTTCCCTGATGCCGAGTGACGTGGAGCACTTTTTCATGTGTCTGTTGGCCATCTGGATGTCTTCTTTGCAGAAATGTCTGTTCATGTCCTCTGCACATTTCTTGATTTGATTGATTGTTCTTTGGGTGTTGAGTTTGCTAAGTTCCTTACAGATTTTGGATACTAGCCCTTTATCTGATATCTCGTTTGCAAATATCTTCTCCCATTCTGTCACTTGTCTTTTGGTTTTGTTAACTGTTTCCTTTGCTGTGCAAAAGCTTTTGATCTTGATGAAATACCAATAGTTCATCTTTGCCCTTTGCTTCCCTTGCCTTTGCCTATGTTCCTAGGAAGATGTTGCTGCGGCTGAGGTCAAAGAGGTTGCTGCCCGTGTTCTCCTCAAGGATTTTGATGGATTCCTTTCTCACATTGAGGTCCTTCATCCATTTGGTGTCTATTTTCGTGTGTGGTGTAAGAAAGGGGTCCAATTTCATTTTTCTGCATGTGGCTGTCCAATTTCCCCAGCACCATTTATTGAAGAGGCTGTCTTTTTTCCATTGGACATTCTTTCCTGCTTTGTCGAAGATGAGTTGACCATAGAGTTGAGGGTCTATTTCTGGGCTCTCTATTCTGTTCCATTGATCTATGTGTCTGTTTTTGTGCCAGTACCATGCTGTCCTGGTGATGACAGCTTTGTAATAGAGCTTGACGTCCGGAATTGTGATGCCACCAACCTTGGCTTTGTTTTTCAATATTCCTTTGGCTATTCGAGGTCTTTTCTGGTTCCATATAAATTTTAGGATTATTTGCTCCATTTCTTTGAAAAAAATGGATGGAATTTTGATAGGGATTGCATTAAATGTGTAGATTGCTTTAGGTAGCATAGACATTTTCACAATATTTATTCTTCCAATCCAGGAGCATGGAACTTTTTCCCATTTCTTTGTGTCTTCCTCAATTTCTTTCATGAGTACTTTAGAGTTTTCTGCATATAGATTCTTAGCCTCTTTGGTTAGGTTTATTCCTAGGTATCTTATAGTTTTGGGTGCAATTGTAAATGGGATTGACTCCTTTAATTTCTCTTTTTCTGTCTTGTTGTTGGTGTACAGCAATGTAACTGATTTTTGTGCATTGATTTTATATCCTGACACTTTACTGAATTCCTGTACAAGTTCTAGCAGTTTTGGAGTGGAGTCTTTTGGGTTTTCCACATATAGTATCATATCATCTGCAAAGAGTGATAGTTTGACTTCTTCTTTGCCAATTTGGATGCCTTTAATTCCTTTTTGTTGTCTGATTGCTGAGGCTAGGACTTCTAGTAGTATGTTGAATAGCAGTGGTGATAGTGGACATCCTTGCCATGTTCCAAATTCTTTCAGTTTTTGTTTGTCCTGGAAGATTTTGATCTCTCCTTCTATTTTCAATGATAGCCTAGCTGGATAGAGTATTCTTGGCTGCATGTTTTTCTCGTTGAGTGCTCTGAATGTATCATGCCAGCTCTTCCTGGCCTGCCAGGTCTCTGTGGATAAGTCTGCTGCCAATCTAATATTTTTACCATGGTATGTTACAGACTTCTTTTCTCGGGCTGCTTTCAGGATTTTCTCTTTGTCACTAAGACTTGTAAATTTTACTATTAGGTGACGGGGTGTGGACCTATTCCTGTTGACTTTGAGGGGGGTTCTCTGCATCTCCTGGATTTTGATGCTTGCTCCCTTTGCCATATTAGGGAAATTCTCTCCAATGATTCTCTCCAATAGACCTTCTGCTCCCCTCTCTGTTTCTTCTTCTGGAATCCCAATTATTCTAATGTTGTTTCATCTTATGGTGTCACTTATCTCTCGAATTCTCCCCTCATGGTCCAGTAGCTGTTTGTCCCTCTTTTGTTCGGCTTCTTTATTCTCTGTCATTTGGTCTTCTATAGGATAGAGTATTCTTGGCTGCATGTTTTTCTCATTTAGTGCTCTGAATATATCATGCCAGCACTTTCTGGCCTGCCAGGTCTCTGTGGATAAGTTTGCTGCCAATCTAATAATTTTACCATGGTATGTTACAGACTTCTTTTCCAGGGCTGATTTCAGGATTTTCTCTTTGTCACTAAGACTTGTAAATTTTACTATTAGGTGACGGGGTGTGGACCTATTCTTGTTGACTTTGAGGGGGATTCTCTGCATCTCCTGGATTTTGATGCTTGTTCCCTTTGCCATATTAGGGAAATTCTCTCCAATAATTCTCTCCAATAGACCTTCTGCTCCCCTCTCTGTTTCTTCTTCTTCTGGAATCCCAATTATTCTAATGTTGTTTCATCTTATGGTATCACTTATCCCTCGAATTCTCCCCTCTTGGTCCAGTAGCTGTTTGTCCCTCTTTTGCTCGGCTTCTTTATTCTCTGTCATTTGGTCTTCTATATCACTAATCTTTCTTCTGTCTCATTGATCCTAGCAGTGAGAGCCTCCATTTTTTATTGCACCTCATTAATAGCTTTTTTTGATTTCAACTTGGTTAGATTTTAGTTCTTTCATTTCTCCAGGAAGGGCTTTTATATCTCCAGAGAGGGTTTCTCTAATATCTTCCATGCCTTTTTCGAGCCCGGCTAGAATGTTCAGAATCATCATTCTGAACTCTTGATCTGACATATTACCAATGTCTGTGTTGATTAGGTCCCTAGCCTTCGGTACTGCCTCTTGTTCTTTTGTTTGTGGTGATTTTTTCCGCCTTGTCATTTTGTCCAGATAAGAGGATATGAAGGATCAAATAAAATACTAAAAGGGTGGCAAAGACCCCAGAAAAATGCGCTGTAACCAATTCATAAGAGACCCCAAATTGTAGGGGGGGAGAAAGGGGATAAAAAGAGGTTCAGAAAGAAAAAGAAAAAAATTTAAAAGATAAAACAAATAAAGAAAAAATATAAAAAAGAAAGAAAATATATATATATATTTAGATAAACTAGTCAAAAACGGTAAAAAAGAAAAGGGTAAAAGTTTTAAAAAATTTAGCAGAGGAAGAAAAAAGAAAGAAAAAAATTGAAAAAAAAAATTGAATTAACCGCAAGAGTAAAGAATCATGGGGAGAAAACCACGAGTTCCGTGCTTTGCTTTCTCCTCCTCTGGAGTTCCGCGGCTGTCTTAGGAACTGAACCTGCTTTCCATGATAGATGAACTTCGTCCTGGCTGGATATTTTGTTGATCTTCTGGGGGATGGGCCTGTTGTAGTGACTCTCAAGTGTCTTTGCCCGAGGCGGAATTGCACCGCCTTACCGGGCGCCAGATTAAGTAATCTGCTCGGGTTCGCTTTTGGGAGCTTCTGTTCCCTGAACGCTTTCCATAGAGTTCCGGAGGACGGGAATGAAAATGGCGGCCTCCTAGTCTCCGGCCCAGAGGAGCCGAGAGCCCGGGGCCCCACTCCTCAGTGCGCTCCCAGAGGACAGCACCCAATCACTCCCGTATCCCCAGCCTCTAGCCGCGCTCTGAGCTCACTCAGCCCGCGACCAGTTCAAGGTAACCCCGAGCCGAGAGTTCAGTCCTGGGCTCTGCTCTGTAGCCGGCTTCTCCATTCTAAAACCTGCGAGCTCAGCGACACTCCGACACCCCAGATCCTTCTGTGACCCTGCGGGACCTGGGGCCACGCAGACCCCGCGTGGGCTTCACCCCGGCTTAGCCTCTGGATCAATGTCCCTCAGTGGAACAGACTTTTAAAAGTCCTGATTTAGTGCTCCGTTGCTCTGCCGCTTGCCAGGAGCCGGCCCCTCCCCCGCGGTCTATCTTCCCGTCGTTTTAGATTCACTTCTCTGCCAGTTCTACCTTTCAGAAAGTGGTTGATTTTTTTGTTTCTAGAATTGCTGTTCTTCTTCTCTTCAATCTCCTGTTGGATTTGTAGGTGTTTGCAATGTTTAGATAAGATATAGAGCTGATCTCCTGCTAACTGATGTAGTCTCAGCCTGCTACTTCTCCGCCATCTTGACTCCGCCTCCTGGATTTTTCAATTTTTTTGAGGGAGGCTTGTATGGCTCTGTATTTCCCCCTTAGGACTGCCTTTGCTCTATCCCATAGGTTTTAGACTAGTGTCTTTGTACTCGTTGGTTTCCATGAATTGTTTAAGTTCTTCTTTGATCTCCTGGTTGATCCAAGCATTCTTAAGCAAGGTGGTCTTTAGCTTCCCAGTGTTTGAGTTCCTTCTGAACTTTTCCTTGTGATTGAGCTCCAGTTTCAAAGCATTGTGATCTGAGAATATGCAGGGAATAATCTTAGTCTTTTGGTATCAGTTGAGTCCTGATTTATGACCGAGTATGTGGTCTATTCTGGAGAAGGTTCCAGGTGTACTTGAGAAGAATGAGTCTTCTGTTGTTTTAGAGTGGAATGTTCTGTATATATCTATGAGGTCCATCTGGTCCAATGTGTCATTCAATTGATTTTCTGCTTTGATGATCTGTCTATTACTGAGAGAGGTGTGTTAAGATCTCCTACTATTAATGTATTCATATCAATATGACTCCTTATCTTGATTAATAGTTTTCTTATGTAATTGGGTGCTCCCATATTGGGGGCATAGATATTTACAATTGTTAGATCAACTTGGGGATAGTCCCTTTAAGAATTATGTAGTGTCCTTCTGCATCTCTGACTACAGTCTTTAGTTTAAAATCTAATTTATCTGATATGAGAATCGCTACCCCGGCCTTCTTTTGAATCCCATTGGCATGAAAGATGCTTCTCCATCCCTTCACTTTCAGTCTGGGTGTATCTTTAGGTTCAAAATGGGTCTCTTGTAGACAACATATGGATGGCTCCTGTCGTTTTATCCAATCTGCAATCTCGTGTCATTTTATGGGTGCATTTAGGCCATTCACATTGAGAGTGATTATTGATAGATACGTTTTTATTGACATCGTGTTACCGTTGAAGTCTTTCTTTCTGTAGATTGTCTCTATATTTCTGTTCAATGACATTTTTAGTATTTGTTTTCTTTTATAGACCCCCCCTTAATATTTCTTGCAGTGTAGGCTTGGTGTTTACATAATCTTTTAAGCCTTGCCGGTCTTGGAAACTCTTTATTTCTCCATCCATTTTGAATGTCAGTCTTGCTGGATAAAGTATTCTTGGCTGCATGTTCTCATTTGGTACCCTGAATATACCTTGCCAACCCTTTCTGGCTTTCTGGGTCTCTGTGGACAGGTCTGACGTTATTCTGATGGACTTTCCTCTGTAGGTAAGGAGCCTCTTTGTCCTAGCGGCTTTCAAGAGATTGTATCTACAATTATGATTTCTCAGTTTTGCTATCAGGTGCCTTGTTGTTTTTTTAGAATCTATAATCTTGGGGGTAGACCGTTCTGTCTCTAGTATATGAACGCTTGTTCCATTCGCGAGTTTGGGAAAATTTCCATGTAGAACTTGTTCCACTATATCTTCTAGACTTCTTTCTTTCTCCTCCCCTTCAGGGATTCCAATAAGTCTGACGTTGGAATGTTTCATGGCATCATTTATTTCCCTGATTCTGTTTTCATGGCTTTCATACTGTTTGTTCCAGGCTTCCTCCTGATCCTTTCTCTCTATCTGTTTGTCCTCCAGATCACTAATTCTATCTTCTGTCTCAGTTGCCCTAGCTTTTAGAGAATTTAGATTCGATTGGAACTCATTGAGAGCTTTGTGAACATCATCCCTGGTGGCTTTCAGTTCTTCCCTAACATTGTGTACATCATCCCTGGTGGCTTTCAGTTCTGCCCTAATCAATTCCGTTTGGTCATCCATGGCTTTCTCCAACCTAGCTATTGCCTGGATAATTGTTAGACTGAATTCCTTTTCCGACATCTTGTCTATGTTGATAGCCATTAGCTCTGTTGTAGAAGACCCATCCTCTGTGTTTTTCTTCTGTTGGGCATTCCTTCTCCTAGTCATTTTGGTGAGAGATGACTGAACAGATGTAGCTGGATGTATCGATTGTGGTGCAGTCAAGGTGTACCCTGGAACGCTTCTTCTTTTTTTTTTTTTTTAAAGATTTTATTTATTTATTTGACAGAGAGAGATCACAAGTAGACAGAGAGGCAGGCAGATAGAGAGAGAGAGGGAAGCAGGCTCGCTGCTGAGCAGAGAGCCCGATGTGGGAATCGATCCCAGGACCCTGAGATCATGACCTGAGCCGAAGGCAGCAGCTTAACACACTGATCCACCCAGGCGCCCCCCCTGGAACGCTTCTGAGCAATCAGGATTCCCCACCCAAATGAGAGAAAAAAGAAAAGAAAAAGAGAAAGAGAGAGAGAGAGAGAGAGAGAGAGAGAGTGAGAGAGAGAGAGAATTGAGAAAAAGGGAAGATAAAAGAGAAGGCTCAGCCAAAATGGGCCCCAAGGTAAGATTTATGAAGTATACAAACAAAAACAGACAAACAAAAAGACTGATAAAGTATATGACAAGAGAGAAGTATATATATTTATATATAAATCAAAAAAAGGAAGAACCTCATCAAAAAGTACCCCAAGTATAAGATTTATATACTATCAGAACAAACAGAAATACACAGAAACAGTGGCAGAAGAAAAAGTTTGGAGAGTGGTTATAAATTCTCAATGTGAGCGAGAAAGTTTATTTTGATTCTTTCTGGATGTATCTTGATATCTTTGTTAAAGTACTCAACTTTCCTATGATAAAGGGGGATTACAAATTGGTTTACCTATAGGGGTAGCATTCATTGGGCAAAGGGGGTTACCTTGAATTTAACTCCATATGAATATTAGAAAATAAAAATCAAAAAAGAATAAACTAGAGTAAACTAAACTAAAATTTAAAAAAAATAGAAAAGCAAAAGCAAAACACTGGTGTGTGTATCAAAAATTTCAGGTCAGAAGGTTATTATGGAATTTGATGTACTGGACATCTCACTGTGATGGAAAAAGAGTTTAAAATTATCTATATATATAAAAAACGAACCAGAATAGTGGGAACGAGTTAAAAATAAAAGTTGTATCTATGAAGTAGTGGTGGTTGTTCTCTTTTCGTCTTTTTTTTCCTTTCCAGGTTGGTTCTCTGGAGGGAGGGACCTGCCACGTGGGTTTTCAGAAAATGATGTTCTCTGAGTTAAGTCCTCCTGCCCCCCTCAAGGGGGTGGGCTCTGAGGGAACCAGTTTTTCAGTCTTTTGTTCTCTGGAGGTTTTTATGTTTGTTTGTTCATTTTGTTGTTGTTGTTGTTTTTTTTTCTCTCGCCTTGACAGCTTAAACTCCCTCTCAGAGAGAAGCCTCAGAATGCTCCCCTGTGGGTGTTGCAGAGGTGCTGGCAGAGTAGGTTCTGAGTCCCGGTCCCTCGGGATGCAGGATCTCCTCTTGTACCCAAAACCACGGAGGTGGCGGCTGTCTGGACAGGTCCAGATCACCAGAGAGGTTCCAAGCAGTGATCGCACACTGAGATTTTCCCGCTGGCCTGGGCTTGGAGTGCCTGGTCTTTCCAGGTGGAGAGTGCAGAGTGGCAGGCACCTCTCCCAGGGGAGGGTGTGAGGCGCACGCGTCTCAGGCTCTGAAAGTGAGGCACAGCATTCTGCCATCTGGCGAGGCTCCCAGCCCCTCACGGGAGCTAGACCCCACAAGTTCTCAAGCGCAGGCGGATCAGGGACCAAGACCTGGTTTCTCTGCCGCACTCTCTCTGGCTCAGTGCCAGAGGAGGCTGTCCTGGTCTGGGGACTTAAGCCCCTGTCCCTAACCACCCCAGTTCCCACAATTTCCCCCCCATGATCTTTTGCTTTTTTTGAGTGCTTTCAACCAGACTCCAAGTTAATGCTGGTCCACAGTCGCAGGGCACTCTCGTATTGGGGTATTACTTTCTAATCGGTTCACCTCTGGTGTCCCCCTTCCCCTTTTGTTTATCTTCCGATATCAGCCCAACATTCCCACTCCACTTTACCTGCCCACTGGCGTCTTCTGCCCCCGTAGAGATCCAGACGTGTATAATTCTGATCTCAGGCTGATTTCATGGGTGATTGGAGTTCTTTGGTAGGTAATCAGCTCACTTCAGTGTACAGGTTGAGACGGCGCCTCCTACTTCCTGCCATCTGGTCCCTCTCCATTCAGCACATTTCTAAATGGCAGGATTTCCTCCTGGGTTCAGGCACAATTATGGGGTGCAGCTCAGGGGTCCTCCATCTGACGGTTTTGGTCACCAGACATCAGAAGATGGATGCCTGAACACACAACCTGGGCTAGGGTTGGTATTAGGTTAGGGTTAGCCTTAGGTTAATATTGTATCTTAGGGACAAGGCATGTCCAATCAGTCAGCACAGGTCTCTGCTCACCCAAGGGCTGAGTTGAGGGCGGGGCTCTGGAGGCTAGTTATGCCCAGGGTTTTTGGCCTGGAGGGCAAAGATTGTGGGAATGGCCTCAGGGGAGCATGGCCAGTTCCTAGGGCTCTGAGGGTTTGAGAGAACACCAAGGAAACAGTCTCTTCCTGTCTGAAAGGCTGAGTCCTGTAGTCAGTCTGATGCTCCCACCCATGGGAGGAATTGGGTGTCAGGCCTCTGGGGTCCACTGCCAGAACACACAACCTAGGGTTAGGGTTTGGTCCTGGGAGAATGGCAGGCCTATGGGACAATGCGAACTTAGGCTCTCCGGAGGACTGAGTTAAGGGCATTGCTCCTGCGGCCCATCAGGCTCCGGGATTTGGGTGTGGGGGTCCTCGGAAGGTGTGGGTGACTTTAGGGAGCATGGAGGTTTCTTCCCCTAGGAGGGTTCTTCACAGGGCCACGTGGTCCAGTTTCCTTGTGGGTGGCATCCAGAGTCCTGCGTTGGGAATACAGGGATCAGAGTCTGGAGGGCTAGGGAGCCAGGCCTCTGGGGATGGAATCCTGACACCCAACCTAGGGTTAGGGTTAGGTGGTAGGCGCATGGCAGCCCCGATATGCTGGCGCTGTGGTGACACATCCTGATGCCTGAGTTGAGGGCGCGTGTCTGCAGGATCATGAGACTCCTGGTTCTTGGTCCTTGGGGGTGCTGGAAGTGGGGTGGCCTCAGGGAGGCATGCAGGTTTCTCTCGCTCTGCTGGTTCAACACATTTCCAAACGGCAGGGTTTCCTGCTGTGATCATGTGCAATGATGGGGTCCAGCTCAGGGGTCTCCATCTGGAGGTTTGTGGGACCAGGCTATGGAGGAGGGATGCCTGAACACACAACCTTGGCTAGGGTTAGTATTAGTGTTACAGTCAGACTGTAACTAACGAACAGTGTTAGTGTTATGTTTTAGGGAGAAGGCATGTCGGATCTGCCAGGACACCTATCGGTTCCTCCAAGGGCTGAGTTGAGGGCGGGAATCCAGATGCACCTCTGGCCTGAGTTTTTGGCCAGGAGGGGCAAAGATGGCGGGAATAGCCACAGGAGAGCATGGCCAGTTCCTATGGCTCTGAGGATGTTAGAGTACACCAAATGAAACAATCTCCTCATTGAGAGGCTGAGTCCTGCCATCAGTTTGATGCTCCCATTCCTCAGGTCAGCCATGCCCTAGGCCCTAACCCTAACCCTAACCAAAGCTTGGGCTTTCAGAATTCCATTCCCAGAGTCCTGACCCACAAGCCCTCTGGAAGGGAGACTCCAGAACCACACCACGGGTCTCTGCCTGCCTTCCAAAGGAATCCATGCCCTATGGAGTTGCACAAATCTCGTAGATTAGGAGAAACCTGCGGCCTCCCAAAACCAGCCCAAATTCAAAGGCTTGTCCTGGACACTAATATGCATTCTGACCCTCGGCTTGAGCTCAGCTCTAAACTCAGCCTGCTGGGTACCTCACCCCAGAGCCACCAGAGTGGGACTACCATGCCCTATGCCCTAACTATAGGCGTTAGGCATAAGTTGGGTTAAAAACCAAGTTGGTTGGGTTTTCACACTTCAATGCACAGAATCCTTTCACAAAAGCCCTCCAAACTAGCGATTCTGGAGCCACACCACAGGTCTCTGACACCCCTTAAGAAGGATACTGTGCTCTATGGAGCACACAAAACCCCTGGAATAGCAGAAACCTGCATGGCCCCCAATGCCACCCCCAGTTTCAGAATTGGGACTGAGATTGCAGGCTGTATCTGGTGGCTGTGGGGTAAGGTACCAGGGATTGCTGAATCGAGGGCAGGTCTCAGACTGAGTGTCTAATGGGCATTAGTATCCAGGGTGGAGTTCAGAAGCGGGGGTGACATTGTGGGCCATGCAGGTTTCTGCTATTCCAGGGGTTTTGTGTTCTACCTAGGGCACGGTTTCCTTCTGAAGGGGTGGCAGAGACCTGTGGTGTGGCTCCAGAGTCCCCCGTCTGGAGGGCTTTGGGGCCAGGATTCTTCGCATTGAAGTCTGAAAATCCAAGTTGGGCCTATGGTTAGGGCATAAGGCATGGCAGTCCCACTCTGGTGGCTCTGGTGTGAGGTACCCAGTGGGCTGAGTTTAGAGCTGAGCTCAAGCTGAGGGTCAGAATGCAAATTAATGTCCAGGGCAATCCTCTGAAATTGGGTGGTCTCGGGAGACCGCAGGTTTCTCCTAATCTGCCGGTTTTGTGCAGCTCCGAAGGGCATGTTTTCCTCGGGAATGCAGATAGAGTCCTGTGGTGTGGTTCTGGGGTCCCCAGTCTGGAGGGCTTGTGGGCTAGGAATCTGGGGAAGGAAGTCTGAAAAGCCAAGCTAGGGTGAGGGTTAGGGCCCTGGGCTTGGCATACCTGATCTGCAGTTTTGGAGGCAAGCTCCCCAGGATCTGAAGGTAGGGCAAGGTTCAACCACTCACTCAGTCTTGAGTTTGTGTCCGTGATGGCCAGTGATTGTGGGGGCAGTCTCAAGGGGCCATGGAGGTCTCTACCTCTATGGAGTTTTTGCACAGCTCCAAATAGCAATGTTTTTTTCTGTGGGACAGGAGGAGTCTTTTTTTATGGCTCAAGGGTCCCCAGTATGGAGGGATTCAAGGCCGGGCCTATGGGCATGGATGCTTGAAAACCCAATAGAGGGTTAGTCTCAGGGCCTAATGGATTGGCATGCCTGATCTGCTGTCTCTCGCGAGAGCAACCAAGGAGCGGAGTTGAAAAAGGGGCTCAGGATGAGTGTCTGTTGGACATTAGTGTCCAGGGTGGAACTCAGAAACTGGGGGTGGCATTGGAGGTCATGCAGGTTTCTGCTATTCCAGGGGTTTTGTGCGCTCCATAGAGCACAGTTTCATTCTGAAGGGGTGGCTGAGACCTGTGGTGGGGCTCCAGAGTAGCCAGTATCGAGGTCTTTTGGGCCAGGATTCTGTGCATTGAAGTCTGAAAACCCAAGTTAGGCCTATAGTTAGGGCATAGGGTATGGCTTTCCCACTCTGGTGGCTCTGGGGTGAGGACCCCAGCGGGCTGAGTTTAGAGCTGAGCTGAAGCCGAGAGTCATAATGCATATTAGTGTCGAGGACAAGCCTCTGAATTTGGGTTGGGCTCAGGAGGCCGCAGGTTTCTCCTAATCTGCGAAATTTGTGCAACTCCATAGGGCATGGTTGCCTTGGGAAGGCAGGCAGAGTCCTGTGGAGTGGTTCTGGAGTCCCACTTCCAGAGGGCTTGTGGGTCAGGACTCTGGGAATGGAAGTCTGAAAGCCCAAGCTAGGGTTATTGTAAGGGTCTGGGCCTAGGGCATGGCTGGCCTGATCTGCAGACACCAAGGCAAGCTCCCAGGGTTGTGAAACTAGGGAAGTGTCAGCCTGTGCCTCAGGCTGGAGTTTGTGTTCATGGGGGCCGCTGAATGTGGATGTGGCGTCAGGGGGAGATCGACATTTCTACAGCTCTGAGGCATTTGTGCATTTGCAGATAGCAAGATTTCATTCTGGGGGATGGGAGGAGTTCTGTTTTATGGCTCAGTGGTTCCCCAAATGAAGGGATTCAAGAGTAGGCCTTTGGGATGTCTGAAAACCCATTAGGGTTAGGAATATGGCCCAGGGGAAAGGCAGGCCTGATCTGATGGTTTTGGGGTGAGCTACCCATGGGGCTGAGTTGAATACAGGGCTCAGGCTGAGGGTCACCATGCAGGTTTGTGTGCAGGACAGCCTCTGAAAGCCATGGTGGACGCATGGACCATTCAGGTTTCTCCTACACTGAAGGTTTTACACATCCCCAAATGGCAAGGTTTCCTTCTTGTGGCATAGGAGTCGTTCTGTATTGTGGCTCAGGGGTCCCCCCGTGGGAGGGATATGAGGCCATGAGTCTGGGGATGGATGTCTAAAAACCCAAGGTTTAGAATTGGGTCCGAGATTACAGGCTGTATCTGGTGGCTGTGGGGTAAGGTACCAGGGATTGTTGAGTCGAGGGCAGGTCTCAGACTGAGTGTCTAATGGGCATTAGTATCCAGGGTGGAATTCTGAAGCTGGGGTGACATTGGGGGCCATACAGGTTTCTGCTATTCCAGGGGTTTTGTGTTCTTCCTAGGGCACGGTTTCCTTCTGAAGGGGTGGCAGAGTCCTGTGGTGTGGCTCCAGAGTCCCCAGTCTGGAGGGCTTTGGGGCCAGGATCCTTCACATTGAAGTCTAAAAACCCAAGTTGGGCCTATGGTTAGGGCATAGGGCATGGCAGTCCCACTCTGGTAGCCCTGGGGTGAGGTACCCAGTGGGCTGAGTTTAGAGCTGAGCTCAAGCTGAGGTCAGAATGCAAATTAGTGTCCAGGGCAATCCTCTGATATTGGGTTGGCCTCGGGAGACCGCAGTTTTCTCCTAATCTGCGGGTTTTGTGCAGCTCCGTGGGGCATGTTTTCTTCAGGAACGCAGGGAGAGTCCTGTGGTGTGGTTCTGGAGTCCCGAGTCTGCAGGGCTTGTGGGCCAGGAATCTGGGGAAGGAAGTCTGAAAACACAAACTAGGGTGAGGGTTAGGGCCTAGGGCTTGGCATACCTGATCTGCAGTTTTGGAGGCAAGCTCCCCAGGATCTGAAGGTAGGGCAAGGTTCAACCACTCACTCAGTCTTGAGTTTGTGTCCATGATGGCCAGTGATTGTGGGGGCAGTCTCAAGGGGCCATGGAGGTCTCTACCTCTCTGGAGTTTTTGCACAGCTCCAAATAGCAATGTTTAGTTCTGTGGGACAGGAGGAGTCTTGTTTTATGGCTCAGGGTCCCCAGTATGGAGGGATTCAAGGCCGGGCCTATGGGTATGGATGCTTGAAAACCCAATATAGGGTTAGTCTCAGGGCCTACGGGATTGGCATGCCAGATCTGCTGTCTCTCGGGAGATCTACCCGGGAGCTGGGTTCAAAAAGGGGCTCAGGATGAGTGTCTGATGGACATTAGTGTCCAGGTTGGAACTCTGAAACTGGGGATGGCATTGGGGGCCATGTACGTTTCTGCTATTCCAAGGGTTTTGTGCGCTAAATATGGCACAGTTTCCTTCTGAAGGGGTGGCAGAGACCTGTGGTGTGCTGAAGATTCGCCAGTTTGTAGGGCTTTGGGGCCAGGATTCTGTGCATTGAAGTCTGAAAACCGAAGTTAGGCCTATAGTTAGGACACAGGGCATGGCAGTCCCACTCTGGTGGCTATGGGGTGAGGTACCCAGCAGGCTGAGTTTAGAGCTGAGCTCAAATCGAGGATCAGAATGCATATTAGTGTCCAGAACAAGCCTCTGAATTTGGGCTGGGCTTGGGAGGTCGCAGGTTTCTATTAATCTGCGGGATTTGTGCAACTCCATAGGGCATGGATTCCTTGGGCAGGCAGGCAGAGTCCTGTGGTGTGGTTCTGGAGTCCCTAGTCTAGAGGGCTTGTGGGTCAGGACTCTGGGTTGGAAGTCTGAAAGCCCAAGCTAGGGTTAGGTTTAGGGTTAGGGCCTAGGGCATGGCTGGCCTGATCTGAAGACACCGAGGCAAGCTCTCAGGGTTATGAAATTAGGGAAGTGTCAGTCTGTGCCTCAGGCTGGAGTTTGTGTTTATGGGGGCCGCTGAATGTGGATGTGGCGTCAGGGGTAGATCGAACTGTCTACAGCTCTGAGGCTTTTGTGCATTTCAGATAGCAAAGTTTCATCCTGGGGGATGGGAGGAGTCCTGTTTTATGGCTCAGGTGTTCCCCATCCATAGGGATTCGAGAGTAGGCCTTTGGATATGGATGCATGAAAACCCATTTAGGGTTAGGAGTATGGCCCAGGGGCAGGGCAGGCCTGATATGATGGCTTTGGGGTGAGCTACCCATGAGGCTGAGTTGAATACAGGGCTCAGGCTGTGGGTCACAATGCAGGTTTGTGTGCAGGACGGCCTCTGAAAGTCATGGTGGATGCATGGACCATTCAGGTTTCTCCTACACTGAAGGTTTTACACAGCCCCAAATGGCAAGGTTTCCTTCTTGGGGCATTGGAGATGTTCTGTTTTGTGGCTCAGGGGTCCCCACTTAGGCAGGGATATGAGTTCATGCCTCTGGGGATGGATGTCTAAAATCCCAAGGTTTAGAATTGGGACCTGGATTGCAGGCTGTATCTGGTGGCTGTGGGGCAAGGTAATAGGGTTTGCTGAGTGGAGGGCAGATCTCAGACTGAGTGTCTAATGGGCATTAGTATCCAGGGTGGAACTCTGAAACTGGGGTCACATTGGGGGCCATGCAGGTTTCTGCTATTCCAGGAGTTTTGTTTTCTTCATAAGGCACGGTTTCCTTCTGAAGGGGTGGGAGAGTCCTGTTTTGTGGCTCCAGAGCCCCCAGTCTGGAGGGATTTTGGGCCAGGATTCTGTGCATTGAAGTCTGAAAACCCAAGATGGGCCTATGCTTAGGGCATAGGGCATGGCAGTCCCACTCTGGTGGCTCAGGGGTGTGGTACCCAGTGGGCTGAGTTTAGAGCTGAGATCAAGCTGAGGGTCAGAATGCAAATTAGTGTCCAGGGCAATCCTCTGTAATTGGGTTGGCCTCGGGAGACTGCAGTTTTCTCCTAATCTGCAGTTTTGTGCAGCTCCATAGGGCATCGTTTCCTCGGGAACGCAGGTAGAGTCCTGTGGTGTGGTTCTGGAATCCCCAGTCTGGAGGGCTTCTTGGCCAGGAATCTGGGGAAGGAAGCCTGAAAACTCAAGCTAGGGTGTTGGTTAGGGTCTAGGGCTTGGCATACCTGATCTGCAGATACGGAGCCAAGCTCCCCAGGATCTGAAGGTAGGGCAAGGTTCAGGCACTCACTCAGTCTTGCGTTTGTGTCCATGATGGCCAGTGATTGTGGGTGCAGTCTCAAGGGGCCATGGAGGTATCTATCTCTCTGGAGTTTTTGCACAGCTCCAAATAGCATTGTTTTCTTCTGTGTGACAGGAGGCATCTTGTTTTATGGCTCAGGGGTCCCCAGTATGGAGGGATTCAAGGCCGGGCCTATGGGTACGGATGCTTGAAAACCCAATATAGGGTTAGTCTCAGGGCCTATGGGATTGGCATGCCCGATTTGCTGTCTCTCGGGAGATCTACCCGGGAGCTGGGTTCAAAAAGGGGCTCAGGATGAGTGTCTGATGGACATTAGTGTCCGGGTGGAACTCTGAACCTGGGGGTGGCATTAGGGGCCATGCAGGTTTCTGCTATTCAAGGGGTTTTGTGTGCTCCATAGGGCACCGTTTCCTTCTGAAGGGGTGGTAGAGACCTGTGGTGTGGCTCCAGAGTCGCCAGTTTGGAGGGCTTTTGGGCCAGGATTCTGTGCATTGAAGTCTGAAAACCCAACTAACTTGGGTTTTAGGCCCGACTTGGGCCTAAAGCCTATAGTTAGGGCATAGGGCATGGCAGTCCCACTCTGGTGGCTCTGGGGTGAGGTACCCAGCGGGCTGAGTTTAGAGCTGAGCTCAAGCCAAGAGTCAGAATGCATACTAGTGTCCAGGACAAGCCTCTGTATTTGGGCTGGACTCGGGTGGCTGCAGGTTTCTCCTAATCTGAAGGATTTGTGCAACTCCATAGGGCATGGATTCCTTGGTAAGGCAGGCAGAGTCCTGTGGTGTGATTCTGGAGTCCCCAATCCAGAGGGCTTGTGGGTCAGGACTCTGGGAATGGAAGCCTGAAAACCCAAGGTAGGGTTAGGGTTAGGGTTAAGGCCTAGGGCATGACTGGACTGATCTGCAGACACCGAGGCAAGCTCCCAGGTTTATGAAATTAGGGAAGTGTCAGTCTGTGCCTCAGGCTGGAGTTTGTGTTTATGGGGGCCGCTGAATGTGGATGTGGCGTCGGGGGAGATCGACATTGCTACAGCTCTGAGGCTTTTGTGCATTTCCAAATAGCAAGGTTTCATTCTGGGGGGTGGGAGGAGTCCTGTTTTATGGCTCAGGCGTTCCCCATATGCAGGGATTCGAGAGTAGGCCTTTGGGTATGGATGTTTGAAAACCATTTAGGGTTAGGAATATGGCCCAGGGTTAGGGCAGGCCTGATCTGATGGCTTTGGGGCGAGCTACCCATGGGGCTGAGTTGAAAACAGGGCTCAGGTTGAGAGTCACAATGCAGGATTGTGTGAAGGACAGCTTCTGAAAGTCATGGTGGATGCATGGACCATTCAGGTTTCTCCTACACTGAAGGTTTTACACAGCCCCAAATGGCAAGATTTCCTTCTTGGGGTATTGGAGTAGTTCTGTTTTGTGGCTCAAGGGTCCCCCTTTAGGGAGGGATATGAGGCCATGCCTCTGGGGATGGATGTCTAAAAACCCAAGGTTCAGAATTGGGACCTAGATTGCAGGCCATATCTGGTGGCTGTTGGGCAAGGTACCAGGGTATGCTGAATGGAGGGCAGGTCTCAGACTGAGTGTCTAATGGGCATTAGTATCCAGGGTGGAAATCTGAAACTTTGGTGATATTGGGGGCCATGCAGCTTTCTGCTGTTCCAGGGGTTTGGGCTTCTTCATAGGCACGGTTTCTAATAATCTGCGGGTTTTTGTGCAGCTCCGTAGGGTATGGTTTCCTCAGGATTGCAGGGAGAGTCCTGTGGTGTGGTTCTGGAGTCCCCAGTCTTGAGGGCTTGTGGGCGAGGAATCTGGGGAGGTGAGGGTTAGGGCCTAGGGTTTGGCATACCTGACCTGCAGTTTTGGAGGCAAGCTAGGGTGAGGGTTAGGGCCTAGGGTTTGGCATACCTGACCTGCAGTTTTGGAGGCAAGCTCCCCAGGATCTGAAGGTAGGGCAAGGTTCAGGCACTCACTCAGTCTTGAGTTTGTGTCCATGATGGCCAGGGATTGTGGGGGCAGTCTCAAGGGGCCATGGAGGTCTCTACCTCTGTGGAGTTTTTGCACAGTTCCACATAACAATGTTTTCTTCTGTGGGACAGGAGGTGTCTTGTTTTAAGGCTCAGGGGTCCCACGTATCAAGGGATTCAAGGCCAGGGCTATGAGTATGGATGCTTGAAAACCCAATATCGGGTTAGTCTCAGGGCGTACGGGATTGGCATGCCCGATCTGCTTTCTCTCAGGAGAGCTACCTGGGAGCTGAGTTGAAAAGGGGGTCAGGATGAGTGTCTGATGGACATTAGTGTCCAGGGTGGAACTCAAACTGGGGGTGGCATTGGGGGCCATGCAGATTTCTGTTATTCTACGGGTTTTGTGCACTCCATAGGGCACAGTTTCTTCTGAGTGGGTGGCAGAGACCTGGTGTGGCTCCAGAGTCGCCAGTTTGGAGGGCTTTTGGGCCAGGATTCTGTGCATTGAAGTCTGAAAACCCAAGTTAGGCCTATAGTTAGTGCATAGGGCATGGCAGTCCGACTCTGGTGGCTCTGGGGTGAGGTACCCAGTGGGCTGAGTTTAGAGATGAGCTCAAGCTGAGGGTCAGAATGCAAATTAGTGTCCAAGGCAATCCACTGAAATTGGGTTGGCCTCGGAGGACCGCTGGTTTCTCCTAATCTGCGGGTTTTGTGCAGCTCCGTAGGGCATGGTTTCTTCGGGAACGCAGGGAGAGTCCTGTGGTGTGGTTCTGGAGTCCCGAGTCTGCAGGGCTTGTGGGCCAGGAATCTGGGGAAGGAAGTCTGAAAACACAAACTAGGGTGAGGGTTAGGGCCTAGGGCTTGGCATACCTGACCTGCAGTTTTGGAGGCAAGCTCCCCAGGATCTGAAGGTAGGGCAAGGTTCAGGCACTCACTCAGTCTTGAGTTTGTGTCCATGATGGCCAGTGATTGTGGGGGCAGTCTCAAGGGGCCATGGAGGTCTCTACCTCTCTGGAGTTTTTTCACAGCTCCAAATAGCCAAGTTTTCTTCTGTGGGACAGGAGGAGTCTTGTTTTATGGCTCAGGGATACCAAGTATGGAGGGATTCAAGGCCAGGCCTATGGGTACGAATGCTTGAAAACCCAATATAGGGTTAGTCTCAGGGCCTATGGGATTGGCATGCCCGATCTGCTGTCTCTCGGGAGAGCTACCCAGGAGCTGAGTTGAAAAAAGGGCTCAGGATGAGTTTCTGATGCACATTAGTGTCCAGGGTGGAACTCTGAAACCGGGGGTGTCATTGGGGGCCATGCAGGTTTTTGCTACTCCAGGGGTTTTGTGCGCTCCATAGGGCAGATTTTCCTTCTGAAGGGGTGGCAGAGACCTGTTGTGTGGCTACAGAGTACCAGTTGGAGGACTTTTGGGCCAGGATTCTGTGCATTGAAGTCTGAAAACCCAAGTTAGGCCTATAGTTAGGGCATAGGGCATGGCAGTCCCACTCTGGGGGCTCTGGGGTGAGGTACCCAGCAGGCTAAGTTTAGAGCTGAGCTCAAGCCGAGGGTCAGAATGCATATTAGTGTCCAGGACAAGCCTCTGGATTTGGGTTGGGCTCGGGAGGCCGCAGGTTTCTCCTAATCTGCGGGTTTTGTGCAACTCCATAGTGCATGGAAGGCCTTGGGAAGGAGGCAGTGTCTTGTGGTGTGGTTCTGGAGTCCCCAATCCAGAAGGCTTGTGGGTCAGGACTCTGGGAATGGAAGTCTGAAAACCCAAGTTAGGGTTAGAGTTAGGATTAGGGCCTAGGGCATGTTTGGCCTCATCTGCAGAAACCGAGGCAAGCTCCCAATGTTATGAAATTAGGGAAGTGTCAGTCTGTACCACAGGCTGGAGTTTGTGTTCATGGGGGCCGCTGAATGTGGATGTGTGTGTGTGTGGATGTGTGTGTGTGTGTGTGTGTGTGTTACGTGTGCACGCCCAAGCACATACGCCTCTACCTGTCTGGGGATGCCCGAGGTCACGTCCCCACATGGGACGGGGTGGGTAGCTCTCCCCAAGGATCTGAGAGGCTCTCACCCTCAAAGAAAACCTCATGGGAGGGTCGGGGCTGGCGTAGGACTGGAGGGAAGCTCTGCTCCTTGGACTCTGTACCCGTCTTTTGTCCTGGGCCAGTCCCTGCCTCTCTTGACCCCAGGTTCCCAACTGTCCCTGAGGGTTGGACATGGAAATGCTTGAACTTGGCCGTTCCTCCACGGGTAGGTGGAGGTGGAGGAAAGGTGCCCCAGGCACACAGACCTCCATTCCGAGAGGACCAGGTGTGCACAGGAGACCTGCACACTGCACCTGGACCGTGACCCAGCCTTGCGGTGGATGTGTACGTGACCCATAGCTCCATACCTGACTGGTCCCCCACGTTCTCTCACCACTGCTCACAGAGCACTCTCAAGTGCTCTGTGGCCCCAAAGTCTGCTGAGCACCAGAACCATACCTACCCTGGGAAGCAAGGCTCAGGGTGCAAGGCCAGGTGGGTTGGACATCTGGGGATTCAAAGGTCACTGAATACCCCTCACCCAGCTGGTCTGGAATTCAGATTCCCTTCCAGGGTCCAGCTAAATGTGGGGTTGAGCCAGAGAACTTGGAGACATCAGTGGAGGCCGATTCAAGGCAGGGAGAAGATCAGTCCGCCCCTTCCACTTCTTCTCTCCTCCTTCTGCTTTGTCTTCCTGGTTGTACCCTGGGACAGAGGTCTAGCCTGTCCCTGGATTCAACCTTGGCTAGAGTCAGAGGGGTGGGAAGGAGGACAGGGAGGAGGGGGCCACCACCAGGATGCCCAAATGTGAGGGTGTTATTACCGTAATGAGGCACCCTGTGGACACTCATGGATTTCAGCCCTTTTTAGATATAAGCAGTGGTCCCAGGACTCGGCCCCTGCCCCCTCTTTCACCCTCCATGAGGGCCAGCATTTCCCCCAGCGCAGTCCTTGTCTGCAGCCAGTCCTCCCTCCAGCCCTAGGAAATTCAGCTGCTCCAGGAGGCGTCAAGCTCATTACAAGTTGGAGCCAAGCCAGCCCTATGGGGCCTGATTTCAGGTCCTGGAGATCCACAGTGAAAAGAGGTGATATGGGGCAGGAGCAGGGAGAGGGCAGAATGGACTCTCCCTGGGAGCCATGGCTCCCTGGTTTGCACAGACCCTGTTGTGTGCTGGTCCCTAGGGTACCCATACTGCAGCTCCCAGGCAGGCTCCGGGAGGGAGACCAGAATGTGGCTTGTGCTAGCTCAGACTGTCACTCTGTCTTGTAGCTACAGCCTGTACCGCCAGCTGGGTTCCCTCTCCTAGTTGGTCAGCAACACCCTCAGAGCCAAGAAGAACAGCCCATCATCCAGCTCAGGGGCCAGTGTGTGGCTGGGCAGGCAGGAGAGGGCTCGCTCTGGGCTCAGGGAGTCCCTGGCTGGGCTAATGGTGGTTCGGGAGGGCTGGCCTTCCAGCCCCTCTGCTGACCAGCCCTGTGACTGGAGCCGTTTGCCTCCCCTCTCTGGGCCTCACTCTCTGCCTCTGTGCAATGTGGTGATACTGAATGATCACTCCTGTGGCAGGAACATATGGGATGCTGGCGATTGACCTATGGTAGGCACAGAGCCTGGATTGCAGAGTGCTGTGGGGGATGGTGCACAGTGTTGCCAGTGAGCACCCCTCTTCCCAAAGCCATTCAGCTCTTTCACACAGCTGCCAGGCCCCTGGGAGACCACACTCCTGACACCAGGTGTCTCTGTGTGGCTCTACTTCAGCAGTGGGACAGGGTGGGAACCCTGGGACATGGGATCAGCTCCTCACTCTGAGGGCAGGAGAGCAAGGACCGCCAAGGCCATGTAAGAGGGGAGGTGGCTGCCCCCAAGCAGTACATTTGAAATTCTGTTTCTGTTAGAACCTGAGAACTGGGGTTTGGTTCTTTCACTTGCTGGGAGGACAAGACACATACGCTCTCCATGACTCCTCCTCGAATTAAGAGCTCGTGCAGGGTCCTGGGCGTCCTGGACTTGGGAAGGGGGAGGGGCCAGTCCTCTCTCTGGCTCCTGAAGGAGACCTGTCCTCTCAAAGACAGGATTGTTTCTAGTCATGATCCTGGGCCAGGATGGGAGACAGCCCCTTACGGTTCCTGACTCTGGGGCTGAGGGGGCCTTTCTCAGGTGCAGCACTGCCCACTGAAAGAGGGGGCTTCAGAAAGAACTTATGCCTGGACCAGGTTCTGCCCCAGGGTGGTGGCTGCCTTCTCCAGCTCTGGAGAAAGAGGGACATCCTCTGTTTCTCTGGGCATGGGGTCCTCAGACCCATGAGCATGCACTGTAAGGTTTCTAGTCTGACTCTTGAAGTGCACCAGTGGGTCAATCACTATCCACACACGACGTGTGTTAGGAAGTGTCAAAGGTGATCCTGTGCCAATGGCCTGTGGCCGGCAGGGCTGGCAGCTTCAGTGCCCTCCAGCTGGCCCCCTTTCCCTGGATGGGAATCCCCCTGGAGTCTCTGTCTTCAGCGCTCTCTTCCTGCTGGTTTCAGGACCAAGGGAGAGACTGTGGTGTGGCTTAGAAGGCTCCACCGTGGCCTCCCTCCTTTGGCACACATCACTACATCACTGCTATCCAAGAAGCAGGGGCTGCTGCTCCCATACTGCCCCACACAAGGCTGGTTAATGGCACTCACTCCCTCCATGCCCAGCTGCTCTGGCTCTGTCACATACACAGCGGGTACAACTTCCTAACTAGGCCAGGAGTCCCAGCAGAGCTCTCCTTTACCGGGATCAAGGTTCATATTCTTAGCCAGAGAAGGAAGCCCCATCTGTCTTCTGCTAGAGAAGGTGAATTCTTGGGCCAGGTGGACCTCAGGTGCCTGAGGACAGGGGGTCTCCTTCATTTCCCCTGGAGAGAAGGGTGATGGACACCCCTCTCTGGGAGAACGGTGTGCAGCATCCATCCTAGGCCACAGGTGCGCCCATCACCTAGCAGTGCTTATACTCGGACTCACCCCTGGAAACTCTGGCACCGTTTTTCATAGATGTATTTTCAACAGAGTTCCACACAGCAGTGGAGGAAATAGCAGCGGATGAAACAACGCCAATGTCTATGGAGGTGGAGGGTGGCTCAGTTAAGCAACTGAGTTTTGATTTTGGCTCCCGATGTGATCTCATGGTGTGGGATCGAGCCAAGTGTGGGTTCATGATTCTCTCTTTCCCCTCCTGCCTCTCCCACCACTCTCATCCCACACACTCTATAAAACAAATGAGTAAAATATAAAAATGGAATGTACTTTTAAAAAATTGTAAAGAATTGAACATTGATTTTTCCATTTTAAGCATTTTCAGTATAAAGTCCAGTAGTGTTAAGTGTATTTACACTGCTGTGAAACAGATCTTGAGAACATTTCATCTTACAAATCTGAACTTCTGTTCCCATTATTATCTGTTTTTCATATAGAAAGCATATTTATTTATTATGTTCAGTTAGCCACATATAGTACCACATTTGTTTTCGATGTAGTGTTCAATGATTCATTAGTTGTGTATAACACCCAGTGCTCATCACAACACATGCCCTTCTTAATACCCATCACCCTGTTACCCCATTTCCCTTCCCTTCTGTAACCCTCAGTTTGGTTCCCAGAGTCCAGAGTCTCTTGTGGCTTGTTTCCCTCTCTGATCTCTTCCCGTTCAGTTTTCCTTCCCTTCCCCTATGGTCCTCCATGTTATTCCTTGCATTCCTCATATGAGTAAAACCGTATGATAAGGGGCGCGTGGGTGGCTCGGTGGGTTAAAGCCTCTTCCTTCAGCTTGGGTCGTGATCCCAGCGTCTTGGGATCAAACCCTGCTTTGGGCTCTCTGCTCCGTGGGGAGTCTGCTTCCCCCTCTCTCTCTGCCTGCCTCTCTGCCTTCTTGTGATCTCCGTCTGTTAAAAAAATAAAATCTTAAAAAAAGAAAATCATATGATAATTGTCTTTCTCTTGTTGACTTATTTCACTCAGCATAATCACGTTCAATTCTGCCCGTGTTGATGCAAATGGCGGGTATTCATCCTTTCTGATGGCTGGGTGATATTCCATTGTATATATGGACCATATCTTCTTTATCCATTCGTCTATTTAAGGACATCTAGACTCCTTCCACAGTTTGGCTACTGTGGACATTGCTGCTATGAACATCGGGGTGCACATGTCCCTTCTTTTCATTACATCTGTATCTTTCAGGTAAATACCCAGTAGTGCAATTGGTCGATTGTAGGGTAACTCTATTTTTAATGTCTTGAGGTACCTCCATACTGTTTTCCAAAGTGGCTGTACCAGCTTGCACTCCCACCAGGAGTGTAAGAGGGTTCCCTTTTCTCCACATCCTTGCCAACATTTGTTGTTTCCTGTCTTGTTAATTTTTGCCATGCTAACTGGTGTAAGGTGGCATCTCAGTGTGGTTTTGATTTGAATTCCTTGATGGCTAGTGCTGTGGAACACTTTTCCATATGTCTTTTGCCCATTCATATGTCTTCTTTGGAGAAGTGTCTGTTCATGTCTTCTGTCCATTTCTTGACTTGATAATTTGTTTTTTGGGGGGGTGTCGAGTTTGATAAGTTCTTTATAGGTCTTGGATACCAGCCCTTTATCTGTAATGCCATTTGCAAATGTCTTCTCCTATTCCATGGGTTGTCTCTTAGTTTTGTTGACTCTTTCCTTTGTTGTGCAGAAGCTTTTCATCTTGATGAAGTCCCAAAAGTTTATTTCTGTTTTTGATTCCCTTGACTTTAGAGACATGTCTTTCTTTTTAAGATTTTTATTTATTAGACAGAGAAAGACAGAAGGATAGAGGGAACACAAGCAGGGGAAGTGGGGAAGGGAGAAGCAGGCCTCCCGCTGAGCAGGGAATCTGATGTGGGGCTTGATCAAGGACCCCAGGATCATGACCTGAGCTGAAGGCAGATGTTTAATGACTGAGCCACTCAGGTGCCCCTAGAGATGTGTCTTGAAAGAAATTGCTGTGGCTGAGGTCAAAGAGGTTTCTGCCTATGTTCTCCTCCAGGATTTTGATGGATTCCTGTCTCACACTGTGGTCTTTCATCCATTTTGAGTTTATCCTTGTGTATGGTGTGAAAGAATGGTCCAGTTTCAGTCTTCTGCATGTGGATGTCCAATTTTCCCAGCACCATTTATTACAGAGACTGTTCCTTTTCCACTAGATATTCATTCCTGATTTGCCAAAGATTTGTTGCCCATAGATTTGAGGATCCATTTTTGGGTTCTCTATTCTGTCCCATTGATTTATGTGTCTGTTTTTGTGCCAATGCCATGCTGTCTTGATGCTCACAGCTTTGTAATATAGCTTCAAGTCGGGCATCATGATGTGATGATCCCAGGTTTGGGTTTCTTTTTCAACCTTTCCCTTGTTATGCGGGGTCTTTTCTAGTTCCTATTTGTTCTAGCTCATTGAAAAATGCCAATGGTAATTCGATAGGGATGACATTGAACGTGTAGATTGCCCTGAGCAGCATAGATATTTTGACAATGTTTATTCTTCCAACCCATGAGTATGGAATATTTTTCCATCTCTTTGTGCCTTCCTCGATTCCTTTCATAAGTGATCTGTAGTTTCTAGAGTGTACAGCTTTTACCTCTTCAGTTAGGTTTATTCCTAGGTATCTTATGGTTTTTGGTGCTGTTGTAAATGGAATTGATTCCCTAATTTCTCTAATTTCTCTTTCTACAGTTACATTTTTAGTGTATAGAAAAGCAACTGATTTCTGTGCATGGATTTTGTATGCTATCACATGACTGAACTGCTGTATGTGTTCTAGTAATATGGGGGTGGAGTCTTCTGGGTTTTCTACATATAGTATCATGTCATTTGTGAAGAGAGAGAGTTTGACTTCTTCTTTATCAGTTTGAATGTTTTCTATTTCTTGTTGTTTTCTGATTGCTGATGCTAGGACTTCTAGTACTATGTTGAAAAATAGTGGCGAGAATGGGCATCCTTGTTGTGTTCCTGAGCTTAAGGGAAAAGCTCTCAGCTTTTCCCCATTGAGAATGACATTCACCATGGGCTTTTCATAGGTGGTTTTTATGAAATTGAGGAATGTTCCTCTATTCCTACACTCTGAAGAGTTTTAATCAGGAAATGATGCTGTACTTTGTCAAATGATTTTTGTACATCAATTGAGAGGATCACATGGTTCTTGTCTTTCATTTTTTATTAATGTGCTCAACCATGTGATTGATTTGCAAATGTTGAACCAGTCTTGCTTGCATTTCAGGAATAAATCCCATCTGGCCATGATAGATAATCCTATTAATGTACTATGGGATCCTTTTGGCTAGGATCTTGTTGAGTATTTTGGCATCCATTTTCATCAGGGATATTGGTCTGTTCTCCTTTTTTTAAAAAAATTTTATTTATTTGACAGAGAGAAATCACAACTAGGCAGAGAGGCAGGCAGAGAGAGAGGAGGAAGCAGGCTCCCTGCGGAGCAGAGAGCCCAATGTGGGGCTCGATCCCAGGACCCTGGGATCATGACCTGATCCGAAGGCAGAGGCCTTAACCCACTGAGCCTCCCAGGGGCCCCTGTTCTCCTTTTTGATGGGATCTTTGTCTAGTTTTGGGATCAAGGTAATGCTGGCCTCACAGAATGAGTTTGGGAGTTTTCCTTCTGTTTCTATTTTTTTTTTTTAAACAGCTTTTTTGAAACAGCTTCTAAACAGAAGAATAGGTATTATTTCTTCTGTAAATGTTCAGTAGAATTCCTGTGGGAATCCATTTGGCCCAGGGCAATTGTTTTTGGGGAGGCTTTTGCTTACTGCTTCAATTTTGTCAGTGATTTTTGGTCTCTACAGATTGTCTACTTCTTCTGTTTCAGTCTTGGTATTTTATTAGTTTCCAGGAAGGCATCCATTTCTTCTAGGTTGCTTAATTTGTTGGTATATAATTGCTGATAATAATTTCTAATAATTGTTTCTATTTTCTTGGTGTTAGTTGTGATCTCTTCCCTTTCATTCATGATTTCATTAATTTGGGCCCTTTCTCTCTTCTTTTGGATAAGTCTGGCCAGAGGTTTATCAATCTCATGAATTGTTTCAAAGAACCAGCTTCTAGTTGCTTTGATCTGCTCTACTGTTTTTCTGGTTTCTATTTCATTGATTTGTGCTCTAATCTTTATTATGCCTCTTCTCCTGATTGGTTTAGGTTTTATTTGCTGTTCTTTCTCCAGTCCTTAGGTGTGAGGTTAGCTTGTGCATTTGGGATTTTTCTGTCTTTTTGAGTGAGGCTTGGATGGCTACATATTTCCCCCTTAGGACCGCCTTTTCAGTATCCCATAGGTTTTGAATCGATGTGTTCTCATTCTCACTGGTTTCCATGAATTGTTTAAGTTCTTCTTTAATTTCCTGGTTGACCCAAACACTCTCAGCAGGATGGTCTCTATCTTCCAAGTGTTTGAATTTCTTCCAAGGTTTTTCTTGTGATTAAGTTCCAGTTTCAAAGCCTTGTGGTCTGAAAATATGCAGGGAATAATCTCGATCTTTCAGTATTGATTGAGACCTGATTTGCGATGCAGTATGTGGTCTACTCTGGAGAAAGTTCCATGTGCATTTGAGAAGAATGAGTATTCTATTGTTTTAGGATGGAGTGATCTGTATATATCTATGAAGTCTATCTGGTAAAATGTGTAATTCAAAGCTCCTGGTTTTTTTTTTTTTTTCTGATCTTCTGCTTAGATGATCTGTGTATTGCTGAGGGTGGAGTGGTGAGGTATCCTATTGTTAACATATTATTATTATCATCAATACGGTTATTTTGGTTAGCAGTTGGCTTATGTAGTTGACTGTTTCCATGTTGGGGATGAAGATATTTACAATTGTTAGGTCTTCTTGTTGGGTAGACCCTTTAAGTATGATATAGTGTCCCTCCGCATCTCTTACAGTGTTTAGCTTAAAGTCTAATTTGTCGGATGTAAGAATTTCTACCCCAGATTTCTGTTGAGGTCTCTTGGCATGAAAAATGGTTCTCCATCCCCCACTTTCAATCTTGATGTATCTTTAGGTTCAGCATGTGGATGGATCATATCTTTTAATCTAATCTGCAACCCTGTGCCATTTTATGGGAGCATTTAGGCCATCCACATTGAAAGTGAGGATTGAAAGATATGATTTCAATACTTTCAATATAAGATACTTTCAATACAAGATATTGCCTGTGAAATTGTTTATATAGTTTTTCTCCATAAATAGCTGGTCTATATTACTCTTGGGGTCTTCTTTTGTAGAATACCCCTTAATATTTCTTGTAGGGCTGGCTTGGTGGTCACATATTTTTCCAGTTTCTGCTGATCCCAGAAGGCCCTTGTCTCTCCACTCATTCTGAGTGACAGCCTGGCGCATAAAGTATCCTTGGCTGCATTTTCTTCTCATTGAGTACCTTTGATATATCTTGCCAGCCCATTCTGACTTCCCAGGTCTCTGTGGACAGGTCTGATATTATTCTGATATTCCTCCCTCTGTACATAACAAATTTCTTCCCCCTGGCTGTTTTCTAGATTGATTCCTTTGTTCTAAGACTTGCAAGTTTTCCATTTTTAATTCTAATAGTGTATTTATAGACTATTTTGGATTTTCTATGTAGTGACTCATATTATCTGTGAATAGTCACTATTATTTCCTCAATTCCTATTCTTTTTGTTTCTCTTGCTTTATAACACTTGATAGATTCTCAACTAGAGAAGCATTGTTTGAAGATTTTAATATGCCTTTCTCAGTATCTTACAGAAAAAGCAGACAAAACATTGGTAACAAAGGTGACCTAACTGACAAATATGGAACATTTCATAAGTGCAGAATACATTCTTTTCAAGTGGTCCTAGAAGATTTACCCAAATAAGTGATATGTTGGGCCATGAATGAAGTCTACACATTGTAAAGCCTGAAATTAAGTAGAGCAAATTCTTAGACCACAGGGAAATTGAGCCATGGTCATAATGAAAAAAAAAAAAAAAAAAACAGGAAGTCCCTCATTGTTTAAAAATTAAATGTAACTTGATGTAGTGAAACGAAGGGCCATATGTACCCCAATGTTCATAGTAGCAATGTCCACAATCACCAAACTGTGGAAAGAGCCAAGATGCCCTTCAACAGACAGTGGATAAAGAAGATATGGTCCATATATACAATGGAATACTGTGCCTCCATCAGAAAGGATGAATACCCAACTTTTATATTAACATGGATGGGACAGGAGGAAATTATGCTGAGTGAAATAAGTCAAGCAGAGAAAGTCAATTATCATACGGTTTCACTTACTTGTGGAACATATGGAATACCACGGAGGGCATTAGGAGAAGGAAAGGAAAAGTGAATTGGGGTAAATCGGAGGGGGAGATGAACCATGAGAGACTGTGGACTCTGAGAAACAAACTGAGGGTTTTGGAGGGGAGGGGAGTGGGGGGATGGGTGAGCCTGGTGGTAGGTATTAAGGAGGGCATGTATTGCATGGAGCACTGGGTGTGGTGCATAAATAAGGGTCAGAGAGCGGATCACAATGGAGATTCTCAACCGTTCTTACATCAGAGCTCACAGACAATGACACTCTATCTCTGAAGAGCACTATAAATAAGGTTGTAAGTAAGTAAGGCAGAAGTTGAGCCTTAAGTCAGAGTTCTTCCTGCTCCAGCCACACCTGGCAGCCTTGGCCTGTGCCCCCCTCCCCAGCTGCCCTTTCTGGTGGCCCTGAGCTAGTGGGGACAACATGGTCATGTGGAGATGGCAAGCTCCCTGGTGATGATGGCACTATTGTATTGTTCTCACCAGTCCAACAACATGATGTCTGAGTTAAATATGACAAAATAGCAGCTTCTTGACCTTCTTAAGATTTGAAAATCATCTTGAGTCATCTATTAGAAGTATAGTTTCAACAATGTCTTCTTTTTCTGGAAAAAAAAGAAAGAAAGAAAGAAAAAAAAAGACCCAAATAGTAATCATGGCTTCCTGAGCACCTGCTCTTGAGAGCCATCACACTGGCTCTTTGTGGAATTGTCCCTCATAAACTTCTAAATTGTGATGTAGGTATTTTTAGGCACATTTTCTAGGTGGTTAGATAGGGGCTTAGAGACGACTCGAGTCAGAGTGAATTTTAGTGTCAGAAACCTAAGTGGCATCCCCAAACTGATTCAAAATCCCTTGTTATTCCATACACGGTACTATTTCCCTCTTATCCGTGGTCTTCTCAATCTGAAAACATCTCAAGTCTTTGAGTTTTCTTGCATGGCCAACTGGAACAGATTCAACTGGCTTTTAACCTCTGCACATCATGATCATTCAGATAATTATCTCAGTGGGGGACATCTGAGTAAGATACTCAAAGGTCTTTAAGAATAGAGACATTATAATATTTTTCTGATATTAAAGTCACTGAAAGAATTACCTTTTTAAAATTAATTCAGACTCTGATATGTTCAGAATGTGCTGTAAGACAGATCTGAGAAGTCATTTAAAAACACTCAGCTCAGCCTCTTCTACAGAGGGAGACAATGCTTACAAACATTGCTGAACTATTCCTTTACCAACGGTTACTTACTTCCCAACCACCGTAGTGTTTATATGGTATGACTATGACTTACATTAGTCAAAATCTGCAAGGAAAGAACTTAGAGAGTGTACCCAACTTTAGGGACACTTCATGTTTATACTAGTGTTGTGACAATGAGCTACCCTGTTTTGTTCTGTAGTCCAAGGGAATGGTGCCAGACATCTTAAAATTCTGACTTTAAATGATCTGTGTGCTTCAGAGATTTGGGCAGGAGAAGGGGAGGAGCCCAGTGTCTGTGAACATTTCTGTTACCTGTGTTGACGATGGACCAGGTAAACTTCTGTAGATATCATTTTGATTTCTTGGTACTATTGTTAAAGGTGCTTTTGTCTCAAGTTCTTCCCTTTAGAAGTACTTAGAATGATAATGGGAATTTTTATCTTTTACCATCCATGGGCCCAGATCCTGGGCTCCCAGGGAAGCTATCCCTTAACATTTTACCAAGCTCAAAATGATGGGGCAAAACCTCAGAACATGGACCCTATTTCTGCCTTAAGCACATGTTTCACATCTGCTTTGAGAAGAAAAAGATAACCAAAGACTGCCATTGCAAACATAAAGATAAGAAAAACAAAAGAACCTCTCCTGCTCCCATAAGATTAGAGTCATACTGACTTGCACATACTGAAAACATATGAAAACGTTCTGGAATGTTCTTCCTCATGATGATGTGTAACTCTGTATGTAAAACAAAACAGAATATAGAAATTTGCTCCAAATGTCCCTTCCCTGGAGCCCTCCTTTTCTTTAAGATTTTATTTATTCATTTCAGAGAGAGAGAGAGAGAGCGAGAGAGCGCACACAAACCAAGGGGGAGGGAGAAGCAGGTTACCACTGAGCAGGGAGCCTGATGTGGAGCTCAATACAGGGCTTAATCCCAGGACTCTGGGATCATGACCTGAGCTGAAGGCAGACACCTAAAGGCTGAGCCACCCAGGGGCCATGAGCTCTCCCTTTCTTGTGAAGATTGTGTCTCCCAGGCAGCTGTCCTGACTTGGGTTTGAATAAAACTCTCTTCCTTTCTCTCTAAAATGTTTAAAAGGGTTTGTCATCTAGTGTCAATAATAACAGTATGTTTTCTTTTCAAGTGTAAAGTATTCCTGGTTTACAACTCCAACAACACAGAAGGGTGGTTGGTCATCCTGGAGCTTCCCTGCAGTGCCAAGCATATGTATATATATTGCAGCACAAATGGGCTCATCTTAGAGGGTGCTTTGAAGGTCTAAGAAGCACTATCCACTCCTGGGGTGAGGGTTCTTCCCACTTGGAACATTACTATTTGTGTCTTAAAATTGTTTTGGAAATGTGGGAAACCATTGCATTTCTTGAAGCCCAAGTCTCAGAAGGTCTGAGAACAGCTGACCTTGTCAGGAGCCAGGCACAGCTCCTCAGGAAGTGTTGGTGCAGGAAGGGAAGGGGCAAGGCTCTGAGGGTGGTCTGCAGCTAGAGGAATCCGGGGAAGGGGATTGTGTTTGTGTGTGGAGGACCCGCCCCCGCCCCGCCCCAAACTCCGCCCATGCCTGTGCGGCCCAGTCAGTTGTACAGGTGGGTAGGGCAACCAGGACGACCTGCAGGTACAGGAAGGTACCGGTATAAGTTCCGGTGACTGGATGCAGGCAGGTGCAGCAACCAGTGGGCTGGGGGCACCACCGTCCCTAACCAGTCACTGTGTGGGGGTGGAGCTACCTCTCTGTGGGTGGGCCCCCAGCTGCCCCAGGATGCAGGGGTGAGGCAGGAGAAGGCGAGATTGACCTGTGGGGGTTCCCTGGTGGGTGAGTACATGCCGTGGGCCGGGGTGGGGACCTGGGGGGTAGTTAAGCCCCACGTGGGAGGTGGGGGTAATGGAAGGGGGGCACGGAATAAGCTAATCCTGGGAACTCAGATGAGTTCTCCTTTTCCCCTTGAAAGTCTCTTCTGCCCTATATCCTGGGGGATGGGCACGGCCCCAGATAAGCAACCAGGATGTATGGTATTGTGCAGGAACAGAACTTTCTTTGAAAGTGATAGAAAGAGATCATGGTGAGCTTCAGGACAATAGCCGAAGTCCTGAGTGACCCACTGGGTGTTGGTGGTGGGTGGGGTAGTGCGGTCTGTTAATCTGTCTCATAAGATCCTGTGGAACTCAGGGACACCCTCCTGTCTGTTGAGTTGTGTGGAGACAGGTAGACAGCAGTTTCTGGCCAAGCACAAGGGTTGCTCTGGACCACCACCAGAGGGGTAGTGTTCCAGGCAGCCACTCCTTCATTTCCATAAAAATTGACCAGGGTCTGTGACTCTGATTCCTAGCAGCAGCATGGGGAGAGGAGGGCGGTAGTGGTGCACACTTCCTAGGGCTGTGGTCAGGACTAGTCTGGAGCCCACTGAAGTCAACCGGACCTGGCAGAGAAGGCTCCCAGTCACTGTAGCTGTGAGCACTGTTTCAGCTCCCATGTTGCTGCCTCCTATTTTTCATCATCTTTATGGTCATGAGCCTCTGCTCTTGCCCTGTGGCCTCCAGGGTGTTGCCCTCCCTCCATCTGGCGCTCCTCTTCTGCCCTGTGTAACCTGATGCCAGGGTACCTTCTCAAGAGGCAGCTCAGTCAGTCCCTTGATGGAATACTTCCATGGATCCCCGGTGAGGTGAGGACAATACCTTGTCCTGGAAGGGGGCTGCGGGTCCCCAATGAAGAAAGCCACATCTCTCTTTTCAGCCTGACCTGCCCCCCCCTCAGTCTTCCTCAGGGAAGATCTTCTCACTTCATGAGCTGACAGCTCTGAACTTAAAAATGAATATTGTTTTATATTTCTCAATGCCTTAGTTCATCCATGGCATGTCTTTCAAAACTGTCAGTGGGTTTTTAGCAGTCCTGGAGGGCTGCCTGCTCAAGGAGGGGGTGACCTGTGAGGGGCAGCCCTCCTTCCCATCTCCCTCAGCATGTCCCTGAGCCCTGGAGCCATCTGTCCCACTGAGGGTTGAGGGACCCAAGACAGCCCATCTTGAGCCCAGGCACGGTCAGCTGTGTAGACTGATGTGTACCAGTAGTGTTGGGAAGCTGGCATGGGCCATGTGCAGGCAATTTCTCCTTCTCATGTCTTCCTCCCTTCCTGCCCAGAGGTAGCTCAGAACAGACTTCAAGCCTTGCATCTCAAGATCCCATGACCTGGGCTCCCTGCTTTCAGCTGATGACCTTAGTGCTTTCCTGTTGCTTCTGCCTCCCATACCCACTCCAATGGCCATTCCTAGATCAGGCGAGGGATCGAACCCTTGTCTGTACTTGGTCCTCTTCCTGTCCCACACCAAGCCCACCCACATTGGTCTTCCACATATGTGCTTGGAAGCAAGCCCATCCACAGGAACTTATCAGCCAAACAGATCCAGGTAATACCACCTAATTAGAGATCCAGGGTGTATAACAAACGTGCTCTGATACCTGTCCCATACTCTCTGACAATCTCACATGAAAACAGAAACAATAATAGCTTTCTGGACAGTGACGTGACATCTGTCTCTACTTACACTCTTGAGAACATAGGTGCTGACCCTGGATGGAAAGGAACCATGGCTCCTGTGGGCACAATTAACAGGAAAACTATAAGAATTCAGTGAAATTTGAATTACAGGCATCAACTGAATAATTATTGTACAGTAAGTACTTTCAAGTAAGTCTTATAAACATTGCATAGCGAAAGCTTTTTCAAATAGTTTACTGAAAGAAAAAAACGTTTTATTGTTCATTTTAATTCAAGTAGAGTTAACATGCAGTGGTATATTAGTTTCAAGTGAACAATATAGTGATTTAGTGATTCTATATATTACTCAGCAGTCATCCACAAAAGTGTACTCTTAGTCCCCGTCATCTATTTCACTCATCCCTTCGTCCACTTCCACTCTGGTAACCACAGAGTCGGTTTTTGTTTTGTATCTTCTTCCTTCTTTATTTATGTATGTTCGTTTTTTAAATTCTATGGAAGAGTGACATCACAAGGCATTTGTCTTTCTCCGACTGACTGATTTCACTTAGGATAGTACTATCTAGCTCCATCCATGTGTCTGCAAATGGCAAGATTTCATTCTTTTTATGGCTGAGTATTTTCCACTGTGTGTGTGTGTGTGTGTGTGTGTGTGCATGTATCATCTCATTTATCAAGTTATCAAGAAATATTTGGGTTGCTTCCATATTGTAATATTGTAAATACTGTTGCAAGAAACATAGTTGCACATGTATCCTTTTGAGTTATTGTTCTCATATTCTTTGGGTAAACACCCAGTAGTGTGATTGCTGGATCATAAGGTAGTTCTCTATTTAACGTTTTGAGGAACAGTCATACTGTTTTCCACAGTGGCTGCTGCAGCTTGCATTCCCACCAGCAGTGCAAGAGGGTTCCCTTTTACCCACATCCTCTCACCATCTGTTTTCTTGTGCTGGTGCTGTTAGCCATTCTGATAGTATGAGGTACTATCTCATGGAACTTTTCATTTGGAGTTTCCTGTTGATGGGTGATGATGACCATCTTTTCACGTGACTCTTGGCCATCTGTATTTCCTTGGAGAAATGTCTGTTCATGTCTTCTGTTTATTTTTTAACTAGATTGTTTGTTTTTGGGGTGTATGTTGTATCAGTTCTACATATTTTGAACACTATCCCTTTATTGCACATGATATTTGCAAACATCTTCTCCCATTAAATCGGTTGTCTTCTGTTTATTATATTTTCATTGTTTTTCTGCTGTGTGGTAAGTTTTATATCGATGTAGTTCCAGCAGTTTATTTTTGCTTTTGTTTCCTTTGCCTTAGGAGGCATGTCTAGAAAATGTATGGTTCATGTCAGAAGTTAGTGTCTGTGTCCTCTTGAAGGATTTTTATGAATCAGGTCTCGCACTGAGATCTTGAAACTTTTGAGTTTATTTGTCCACATGGTGTAAGAAAGCAGTCTAATTTCATTCTTTTGTGCATACCTGTCCAGTTTTCCCAACACCATTTGTTGTAGAGACTGTCCTTTTCCCTTTTAATATTTTTGCCTGTTTTGCAGAAGATTAATTAGGCAGCTAATTGTGGGTTTATGTCTGAGCTTCTATTCTGTTCCCTTGGTCGCTGTATATTTGCACCAGTCACGTACTGTTAGGATGATTGCAGCTTTGTACTATAATTTGAAATATGGAATTGTGTCTCCTCCAGCTTTGTTTTTCTTTATAACATTGTGTCGGTTGTTCAGTATCTTTTGTGGTTCAATACAATATTTTAGGGCAGTTTCTTTGAGTTCTTTCATTTTTTAAAATTTAAATTCAATTAACCAACTTATCATACATCACTAGTTTCAGATGTAGTGTTAAATAATATGTCAGATGTGTATAATATCAAGTGCTCATTGCATCCCGTGGCCTCCTTAATGCCCATCATCCAGTGACCTTTCCCCCACTTCCCCTCCAACAACCCTCAGTTTGTTGCTATAGTTAAGAGTCTATCGTGGTTTTTTTCCCCTCTCTGATGACTTCCCATTCTGTTTCCCCTTCCTTTGCCTACCGTTCTCTGCCCTGTTTCTGATATTTCATATATGAGTGAAACCCTATGATAATTGTGTTTCTTTCATTGACATATTTTAGTCAGCATAATATCTTCCAGACCCATCCAGGTTGATGTGATGATAAGTATTCATCCTTTCTGATGGCTGAGTAATATTCCATTGACTATATGAACCACATCTTCTTTATCCATTCCTCTGTCCATAGATATCTGGGTTCTTTCCATAGTTTAGCTATAGTGGATATTGTTTCAATGAACACTGGGGTGCAGGTGCCAGTTCTTTTCACTACATCTCCATTTTTGTGGTAAAAGCCCTGTAGTGCAATGTTGTGTTTTAGGGTAACTTTACTTGTAACTTCTTGAGGAAACCCCATACTGTTTTCCAGAGTGGCTGTTACTGTATGCATCCCCACCAGGAGTGTAGGAGACTTCTCCATTCTCTGCATCCTCACCAACATTTGTGGTTTCATGTCTTGTTAAGTTTAGACATTCTGCCTGGTGTGATAGGACACCTCGATGTGGTTTAGATTTGTATTTCCCCGAAGACATGTGATATGGAACATTTATGCATGTATCTGTTGGTCACATGTGTGTCATCATTGGAGAAATGTCTGTTCATATTTTCACCCATGTCTAGACCTTACATTGGGTTAAGGCCCTGAAGCCTGGAAGATGCGACCAGCCAGAACTGTGGAGAACTTCACAAGGTCTGTGTTAAAATGGAGTTTTAGGGTGTGTATGAAGCTCAGGGATTGTGTTCAGAGGTGGATGAAAGTTTAGGTTCACTGACATTTTCTCAGGTTTGCATTCAGATTTCTCATGCTCTGAATCCAGTCTGGAGTAAAAAAGGGAGTTTCCTTTTGTGTGGCGGGCTGATCCTCTGGTGTTGCTGAAGTGTTCCCAATACCTGGGGTTTGGGATCCAGGCCTCTATAGATGGACCTCTCAGAACCCCAAATAGGGTGATGGTTAGGACCTAGGTGCATGGAAGGTCTGAACTGCCAACCGTGAGGTGAGCATCCTGGAGGGCTGAGTTGAGGGCATGGGTCAGGGTGAGTGTCCAGCTCAGGGTTTCAAGCCATGAGCACTTGAAAGTGGGAGTTCACTGGGATAGAAACAGATGGGCCTTCAGATTTCTACTGACCTATATACTTATTGGAGTCCATTATGGAAAGATTTCCTTCTGGGTGGGAGGCTGAGTCCTCTGGTATTGCTCAGGTATCCCCAAATCCTGGGACTTTGGAGCCCACCCTTGAGGGACGGATACCTGAGAACCCAACCTAGGGATAGGGTTAGGGTCAAGGGGCATTGCAGGCCCAGTCAGCTGACAGTGTGTGTGGTTCCTAGACACTGGAATTAAGGATGAGTGTTCCAGTTCAGGTCAGGCACAGGGTTTGTGGCCAAGAGGCCACTGGAAGCAGGGTTTGCTGGGATAGGCTCAGATGGGCAGGCATTTTAATCCTGCTTTGAATACTTTCTAGAGTTCTACATGGCACGCATTCCTCCTGTGTGTTAGGCTGAGTCCTGTGGTATGGCTAAGGTGACCCCAGTCCCTGGGGCAGGGGGCCAGGCCCCTAGGAATGGAATGCTCAGAACACAAACTAAGCTTCAGTTAGGGGTTAGGACCATGGCAGGCCCAATCTGATGGTGGTACGGCAAGCTATCCAGAGGGCAGAGTCCAGAGTGATGGCTAGAGTGAGTGTCAGGTGCAGGTTTGTGTCCAGGGAGCTGCTGACTCTGGGTGAACTCAGTGGCGCATGGCAGATTTTTCCTCAGAATCCTTTGCAGAGTTCCAAATGGTATGGAGTCCTTCTGGGTGGCAGACAGAGATCTCAGATATTGCTCAGGTGTCCCCATCCGTGGGACTTGGGCGCCAGTCCTGTGGGGACAGAGCATGAAAACCCAACCTAGGGTCAGGGTTAGGTCCCAGGAACATGACAGGCCTGATCTGCTGGTGCTGTGCAGAGCTCTCACGGGGACTGAGTGGGGAACATGGGGCAGGGTGATTAGGCTCCGGGTTGGTGTCCATGGGGCTACAGAAGATGGGGGTGGTCATATAGGGAAAGGCACATTTCTCCTGCTCTGAGTCTTTGGCAGAGTTCCAATTCTACTGTTTCCTTCTGGGTAGAAGGCAGAGTCCTCTGGCATTTCTCAGGGGACCCACCTATGTGGGGCTTCGGTAACCTG
Organism: Meles meles; assembly: GCF_922984935.1. Taxonomy (NCBI): domain Eukaryota; kingdom Metazoa; phylum Chordata; class Mammalia; order Carnivora; family Mustelidae; genus Meles; species Meles meles. The sequence goes on from NW_025721309.1 coordinate 105,972, forward strand.
TATTCTGGGGTACTGAAAATACACCTAAGTTTAGGTTAGGGCTGAGGGTCATGTCAGGCCCAATCTGCCACCCTGAGAGGAGCGACCAGGGGAGCAGAGTTGAGGACGTGGGTCAGTGTGAGTGTTAGGATCCAGGTAGTGTACAGGGGGTTGCTGAAAGTGGACTAGCCTCAGGGGGCCACGATATATTCTGGTATAGTTCAGGTGTAACCCACCAGTGGGGCTTTGGTGTCGATCATCAGAGGACAGAAGACTGAAAGCACAACCTAGAGCAAGGGATAGGGCACAGGGGCAAGGCTGGCCTGATCTGCCAGTGCTGAGGCGGGATGTCTGGGGCACTGAGTTGAGGGCCAGGATCAGGTGGTGCAGTACGCTCTGGGTTTGTGCGTGGGGGGCGGCCAAAGGTGGAGCTGGCTTCATTGGGCATGCAAGTTTCTCCCATTCTGAGGGTTCTGTGCAGCTCCGAACAGAACAGTTTCTCCTGGGTGGCAGACGGATTCCTGCGTTGTGGCTCAGGAGTCCAAATATGGAGAATTGGGGGCCCAGCCTCTGGGGATGAAGACTGAGAACCCAACCTAGGGTTAAGGTTAGGGCCAGGGATGTGGCAGGCCCAATTTGCTGGCACTGAGGAGGGGTCCCAGGGGGCTGAATTGAGGGCAGGGGTCCGGTGGCATGACAGGGTCCAGGTTTGTGGCCAGGGGGCCGTTGAAGGAGGGGGACGTGCTCAGGGGTGGCATGCAGTTTCTCCCACTCTGGGGGTTCTACTCAGCTTTAAGTGGCACGGTTTCCTCCTGGGTAGAAGGCAGGCTGAGTGTCAGCCTCCGCATTCATGGCCCAATGGTATGCAGAAGGTGGGGGTGTCCTCAGGTGGGGCATGCAGGTTTCTCCCTCTCTGAGGATTTGGCACAGCTCCAAACAGCATGGTTTCCTCCTTGTATGGTGGGCAGAGTCCTGGCGTGTCATTCAAGGGTCTTTAATCTTGGGGGCTTGGGGTCGGGCCTCTTGGGATGGACGCCCAAAAACCCAAATTAGGGATAGGGTTAGGGCCTAGGGGCATGGCAGACCTGATATGCCAGTGCTGAGGCAGGTGCCCTCGTGCACTGAGTTGATGTCGGGTGTCAGGTGGCGCATTAGCCTCTGGGTTTGTGTCTAGGCATTCACATAACCTGGGGGTGGCCTCAGGGGTGCATGGAAGTTTCTCCAGCTCTAAGGGTTCAGCACAGCTCCAAACAATGCAGTAGTGCCCTGCGTGGCAGGCAGAGTCCCCGCATAAGTATCAGGCATCCTCAATCTGGTGGACATAAGGACCAGACCTCTGGGCGCCGAGGCCTGTACACCCCTCCTAGGGTTAGGGTTAGGACCTAGGGGCATGGCAGGCCCGATCTGCCAGCACTGAGGCATGAGTCCCTTGGGGCTGAGTTGAGGGCATATGTCAGGTGGTGCCTCAGAATCTGGGATGTGGTCAGGGGGGCTGCAGATGGTGGGGGGGTGACTTTAGTGGGGTATGCAGGTTTCTCCCTCTCTGAGGATTCTGTGCAGCTTCAAATGGCACAGCTTCCTACCACATGGGAGTCTGAGTCCTGGGGTGTCACTCAGGGTTCCTTAATGAGGCTGGTTTGGGGGCCAGGTCTTTTGGGATAGAAGCCTGGAAATCCAAACTAGGTTTAGGGATAGGACCTAGGGGCATGGCAGGTTCTATCTGCCGGTGCTGAGGCAGGTTCCCTGGTGGGCTGAGTTGAGGACACATATCTGGAGGTCTGTCAGATTCCAGGTTTGTGTCCAGGGGTTCCACAGAAGCTGGGGTGGCCTGAGGGGGTCATACAGATTTCTCCCGTTCTGAGGGTTCTGTGCAGCTCCAAGCAACAGAGTTGTGCCCTCAGTGGGAGGCAGAATTCTTGTGTGAGTTTCCAGGGTCCCCAATCTGGCTGGGTTGCGGGCCAGGCCTTTGGGCATGATAGCCTGAACACCTCAACTAGGTTTAGGCTTAGGGCCTAGGGGCATGGCAGGACTGATCTGCCACTTCTGAGGCATGTTCTGCTCAGGGCCAAGTTGAGGATTTGTCAGTCATTGCATCAGAGTCTGTTTTTGTGCCCGGGGGCCACTGAAGTTGGTGTTGGCTTTATGAGGGCATGCAGGTTTCTCTCACTCTGAGAGTTCAGCACAGCTCCAAACAGTCTGCTTTACAACTGCATTGTGGGCTGAATTCTGGGGTGTTACTCAGAGGTCCTTAATCTGGGGGGCTTTGGGGCCAGGCCTTTAGGGTGGAATCCCGAAAACCCAAACGTTTAGGGTTAGGGCCTAAGGGCATGGAAGGCCAAATCTATTGATGCTGAGGCGGGCTCCCTGGTGGGCTGAGTTTAGGGTGGGCATCATGCAGTGCCTCAGTCTCTGGGTTGGTGACCATGGGGCCCACCGAAGGTGTGTGTGGCCTCAGGGAGGCATGCAGGTTTCTCCTGCTCTGAGGGTTGGGCACAGCTCAAATGGCACAGTTTCCCTCTGGGTAGCAGGTGGATTCCTGGGGTGTGGCTCTGGGGTCCCCAATCTGGAGGGCTTGGGGGATAGGCTCCTGCAGATGAAAGTCTGAAAACCCAACCTAGGGTTAGGGTTAGGGTCTGGGGCATGGGAGGCCTGATCTGAAATTGCTGAGACCGGCACTCCAGGGGGCTGAGTAGAGGGAGGGAGGGAGGTTTTGGCCATGTTTGCACCTGGATTTTAGATTGCTTTCTCATGGGGTTAGGGCTGCGACCACTTGAGATCATGGGCGAGGCCCAGGTGGTTGCCCTGCAGCTCCGTGCTTCCAGAAGCAGTTTCACTGTGGGGTTTTCTGGCCAATTCTCATGAGCTTTATGCCCAAATGGATATTGAGTTGGGCAAGAAGCTCATGAGAATTGACCGGCACTGGGCAGCAAATTGGGATGCACTCACCCCCGCCGTTTGGAGTGCTTTCTCCCTAGGTGCATGTTGCGACCATCCAGGAACTTGGACTGGGCCCATGCAACTGGGCTCCAGCTGAGTGGAGGTTTCCGGGACGGTCTCAGGGTGAGAATGAGGCTCCATGTTTGTGGCCCATTTAGGTGCTGAAAGTGGGGGTGGCCTCAGGAGGGTATGAAGGTTTCTCCCCATCTGAGGTTTTCTGCAGCTCAAAACAGTACTGTTTCCTTCTTCGTGGCAGTGGAGTCCTGGGGTGCAGCTCTGGGGTTCCCAATCTGGAGGGCTTGGGGGCCAGGTCTCCTGTAAGCCTGTAACACCCAACCTTGGGTTAGGTTTAGGTTCTAGGGGCATGGCATACCCGTTCTGCCAGCGCTGAGGTCGGCCGCCCAGGGGACTGAGTAGAGGCCAGGACTGCCAGCGTTCTGGGGCAATTCTGAGTACGTGTCCTTTTGGAGTTTAGAGCTCTTTCTGGAGAGGTTTGGGCTGCGACCCCTCGGGACAATGGCCCAGATCCAGGCAGCTTCTCAGGGCTCCCGCCTCTGGATGCGAGTTCAGAGGAGGTTTCGGGCCAATTCACATGAGATTTCTGCCAAAATCGATATTGATTTGAGCAGAAATTTTGTAAGAATTGGCCGGTATTGTGGAACGATTGTGGTCACGCATGCTCCTAGTGTTTGGATTTCTTTGTCGCTAGGTTTGTGTTGCAGCCATCCGCGACCATGGGCTGGGCCCGCACAGTTCCCTGAGAGCCCACACTGGTGAGGGCCGAGTTGTATGGGGGTCAGAGTGAACACCAGGCACTGGTTTTGTGGCCTGTGAGGGCTCTGAAAGTGGTGGTGGCCTCAGGAGGCATGCCATTTTTTCCTGCTCTGAGGGGTTTGCACAGCTCTAAATAGCATGCTCTCATCCTGGTGGCAAGCATAGTCCTGTGTTCTGTCTCACAGGTCCCCAGTCTGGAGGGACAGTGCCATTGTGGCTTGAGACCTGTGAGGCGTTGTGAGCTGCATTAGGAGACTCATGCCAATTCATGAATCACAGATGAGACTGACTCGGTCTGTGTTTTGAACATAGAATGTGTTCCTTAATCTAACAGTGTTAATTCCATTGGGTGTAGGCTGTGGTGGAATGGCAGGCATCTAGAGTTATGTGGCTGTTTGTGGTCAGTTAGTGACTTGGATGATGTCTTTTCCTTTGTGAAAGGTGATGTATCTGAATGGATTCGTCTTTCCATTCAAAAAGTTCCAATGAGGGCAGAGGGAAAATTCAAAATGATTCCGAGGAGGCTTGGATGATTTAAAGGGAAGTTTGACCTTCTAGTTTCACTAAATGGACCTTCTAGATAGTTGGGCATGCTGTATTTTCTCTGCAGTTTCATGGGTGGTGAAGTCAGAAGGAGAGTCTTAGGGGCACCTGGGTGGCTCAGTGGGTTAAAGCCTCTGCCTTCGGCTCAGGTCATGATCCAAGGGTCCTGGGATCGAGCCCCACATCGGGCTCTCTGCCCAGCAGAGAGCCTGCTCCCTTTCCTCTCTCTCTGTCTGCCTCTCTGCCTACTTGTGATCTCTCTGTCAAATAAATAAATAAAATCTTTAAAAAAAAATAAAAAAAAAAGAAGGAGAGTCTTAGTGAATTCCCATAGTTACAGGCATTCTGGGGACTTTAAGGGGCTTGGCTTCAGGAATCCTGGCATGAATTTCTGGGGCTGCTTGCCTGACACTCGGTGAGTCAGCTTATCCCATAGGTTTTCCATTTCCTCCTAGGGAATTGCAGGCAGGTAACGTTCTGCTTAAAGCAGAACCCTCCTGCACTGTCAGTGGGCATGCAGGATGTTGCAGCTTCTTTGGAAAAAAGTATGGTGGCTCCTCCAAAAGCTAAACTCAAACAACCCTAACACCCAGCAATTGCATTCCTAGTTATTTATCCAAAGGACACAAAAATGTGCATTCAGTGGGGTACAAGCACCATGATGTTTATAGCAGCATTATCAAGAATAGCAAAACAATGGAGGGACTCCCCATGTCCATTCACTGATGAATGGAGAAAGAAGATGTGAGAGATATATCTTCTATCTATCTATCCGATGGAATAGGACCCAGCCTCAAAAAGAATGAAACCTTGCCATCAGCAAGGATGTGGAAAGATCTAGAGTGGATTAAGGTAAGCAAAATCAGTAAGAAAAGACCAATTGCCTATGATTTGACTCCTATGGAATTTCACCTAATTAATAGCTTTTGAAATTTCAACTTGGTTGGATTTTAGTTCTTTTATTTCTCCAGGAAGGGCTTTTATCTCTCCGGAGAGGGTTTCTCTAACATCTTCCATGCCTTTTCGAGCCTGGCTAAAACCTTGAGAATCGTCATTCTGAACTCTAGATATGACGTATTACCAATGTCCTTATTGATTAGGTCCCTAGCCTTCAGTACTGCCTCTTGTCCTTTGTTTGTGGTGAGTTTTTCTGTCTTGTCATTTTGTCCAAATAAGAATATATGAAGGAAGGATGCCTGGGTGGTTCATTTGGTTAAGCAGCTGCCTTTGGCTCAGGTCTTGATCCCAGTGTCCTGGGATCGAGTCCCTCATCGGGCTCCTTGCTCAGCAGGGAGCCTGCTTCTCCCTCTGCCTCAGCCTGCCACTCTGTCTGCCTGTGCTCTCTCTCTCTCTCTCTCTCTCTGACAAGTAAATAAATCAAAATCTTTAAAAAAAAGAGTATATGAAGGAGTAAATAAAATACTAAAAGGGTGGCAAAGACCCCAGGAAAATGTGATTTAACCAAATAAGAAGAGACCCCGAATCATGGGAGGGAGAAAGGGGATAAAAAGAAGTTAAGAAAAAGAATTAAAGAAAAACATATATGAAAAAGAAATATATATATATATATATATATATATATATATATATATATATATATATATATAAGACTGGTGACTAGAACAGGGTCACCCACTTAATTTTGGGAGTATTTTGGTTTCTTAGAAGAAACTACCTGCCAAAATTTTAAGGAATGAAAAACGTATGTAAGGGTAAACACAATGAAGGGATGGAATATGCCCATTAAGATAAAATTTTTTTTTTTTATTTCAAAGAAAGGAGTTGATAAAGTAAGTTGGTTGGGAGAATAAAGAAAAAGAAAGTGGTGAGAATTTGCTTGGGCTGGAGACTAGAACAAGCTCATAGCTAGATTTAGGGTATATTTGATCTATTAGAAGAAATTGTACCCCAAATTTTTAGAAGAAAAATCCCTATGTGTATTCAAAAAATAAACTTAGATACAATGAAGGATAAAATGTGACTATAATAATGAAGGTTCAAAAAAGATTATTATTTTTTATGAAGGTATTGTTAAGATAAACTAGTTAAAAAACATTAAAAGAGGAAAGGGTAAAAGTTAAAAAAATTCAGCTGAAGAAAAAAAATTAAATTAAAAAAAATTATTAACTGTGAGACTAAAGAATAATGGGGAGAAAGCCATGAATTCTTTGAATTCCTCTGGAATTCTGCTGTTCTCCTTGGTAAGTGAACTTGGTCTTGGCTGGATTTCTTGTTGGTCTTCTGGGGGAGGGGCCTGTTGTAGTGTTTCTCAATTGTCATTGCCTGAGGCAGAATTGCACCGCCCTTACCAGGGGCCAGGCTAAGTAATTCGCTTTTGGGAGCTTTTGCTCTCTGAATACTTTCTGTAGAATTCTGGAGGATGGGAATGAAAATGGCGGCCTCCCAATCTCCGCCCTGGAGGAGCCAAGAGCTCGGGGCCCCTCTCCTCAGTGCGCCCTCAGAGAAAAGCGTTCAATCACTCCCATTTCCCTGGTCTCTGGCCGTGCTCTGAGCTCACCCAGCCTGCGACCCATTCAAGGTAACCCCTGAGAGCTCACTCCTCGGTTCTGTCTCTGTAGCCAGCTTTCTCGCTCTAATACCTGCGAGCTCTGCAACACTCAGACTCCCTGATCCTTCTGTGTCCCCGTGGGACCTGGGGCCGGGCTGACCCCGCATGGGCTTTACCCTGGTTAAGCCTCTGGAGTGACATCCCTCAGTGGAGCAGACTTTTAAAATTCCTTGATTTTTGTGCTTCGTTGCTCCGCCCCTTGCTGGGAGCTGGCTCCTCCGTCCGCAGTCTATTTTCCAGTCGCTTTGGATTCACTTCTCTGCCGGTCCTACCTTTCAGAAAGTGGTCGATTTTCTTTTTCTAGGATTCTTGCTCTTCTTCTCTTCGATCTCCTGTTGGATTTGTTGGTGTTTGCAATGGTTTGACAAGCTATCTAGCTGGTCTCCTATGTGATATCCTGTCAGCCTGCTACTTCTCTACCATCTTGACTCCTCCTCTTATGGAATTCCAGAAAGAAAACAGATGAATATAGTGAGGGGAGAAAAATAGGCCAATGAGGGAACAGACTCAGCCTTAGAGCACAAACCGAGGGTTGCTAGAGGGCAGTGGTATGAGGGGAAGGGTTCAGTGGGTGACGGCTATTAGGGAGGGTACTTGTGATGAGCTCTGGGTGTTCTGTACAGGTGAGGAATCACAAAATCCTACCCCTGAAACAAAGGAATGAACACTGCATGGAAGCAAATTGGAATTGAAGTCAATGAAGAAAAGAAGACCATGTTCTACTTCATGAAGAATGAGATAAAACTGGAGGGACTTTCACTCTTCTGTTCTGTAGATAGTCATTTTGAAACACTCTGTGGCAGGATACACTAGTTTCTTCTTGCATAAGGAGCCCTCAGAACGCTGCAGTGAAAGACTCAGATCTCAGAGCATGTCCATGTTCCATTGATACACTACTTCCAGTTTGCCCAGGTACAAAGGTAAGTGGAGAGAAATAGGGCAGAAGAGGAAGGAGGTGTTAAGCATTCAGGAAGTAGTCCTCCCCTTTTCTCATGAACGCCTGAGCCTGTGTAAATTGAGAAGGAGGGGGGATCCCAGAGCTTTGCCGCAGACAGGGGATTTCTAGGTCTTCCTAGAGCTGACGGGGTTGCTGAGGAGAGATGACCTAGTGGTGTGGCAGGCCAGAACTGCTGGTGCTGAGGTGGGTTCCCCAAGGGGCTGAGTCAAGTCAGATGGTGCATCAGGTTCTGGGTTTGTAACTGAGGAGCTGCACAATGTGGGGGAGTTCTCATGTGTGCATGCAGGTTTCTCCAGCTCTGAGAGTGCTGCACAGTTCCAAATGGACTGGTTTCCAGGTAGGTGGCAGGCGGACTCCTATGGTGTGACTCCAGGGCTCCCAATCTAGAGGGCTTGGGGGATAGGCCCCTGGGGAAGGAGGCCTGAAAATTCAACTTAAGGTTAGGTTTAGCGCCTAGGGGCTAATCTGATCTGTCAGTGCTGAGGCAGGCTCCATGGTGGGCTGAGTTGAAGGTGGGCATCAGGTGGCATGTCGGACCCTGGGTTTGTGTCCATGGTGCCGCATAAGCTGAGGGTGCCTCAGGCAATACGCAGGTTTCTCTCGCTCTGAGGGTTTTGCACAACTCCAAATGGACATGTTTCACTCTGGGAAGCTGGTGGAGTCCTGGGGTTGAGTACAAGGGTCCCCAATCTGGCGGGCTTAGGGGCCAGGCCTCTGGGCACAGAAGCCTGTACACCACACTTAGGGTTAGTTTAGGGCCTCAGGGCATGGCAGGCCTGATCTTCTGGTGAGGAGGTGGGTTCTATGCTGGGCTGACTTGGGGGAATACATCAGGCAGCTTGTCAGAGTCTGGGTTTATGTCCAGGGTCTGTAGAAGCTGGGGGTGGTCTCAGGGTGGCATGCAGGTTTCTCCTTGTCTGAGGGTACCGCACAGCTACAAATGGCATGGTTTCCTTCCACGTGGTGGGCGCAGTCCTGAGGTGTCTCTCAGGTGTCCTTAATCTGTGGGGCTTGTGGGCCAGGACTTTTTGGATGGAAGCATGAAAACCCAAACTAGGGTTAGGGTTAGGGCCAAGGGGAATGGCAGGTCCGATCTGCTGGCACTGAGGTGGGATCCCTGGGGGGCTGAGACAAGGACAAGGGTCACGCGGGGAGTCAGAGTCCAGGTTGAGGGAAGGGGTCCGGCTGAGGGTCAGCCTCCTTGTTTGTGGCCTGCTGGAGTGCCAAAGGTGGGGGGGAGGCTCAGGGGGGCATGCAGTTTCTCCTGCTCTGAGGCTTAATGGCACGGTTTCCTCCTTGTGGCAGGCGGAGGCCTGGGGTGTGGCTCAGGGGTCCTCAATCTGGAGGGATTGTGGGCCAGTTCTATGGGGACAGAAGCCCAGGAACCCACCCTATGGTTCCCATTAGGGCTTAGGGGAATGACAACCCTGATCAGCCAACTCTGAGGTGGGATCCCCAGAGGGGGCATGAGTTGAAGATGAGGGTCAAGAGGCGTGTCAGACTCCAGGTTTTGTGGATGGGGCGGGGCAACAGAGGTGGGGGTGGCCTCAGGGATGGGTGTGTTCCGGCCATCTGGGAATGCTGGCTGGGCCCACGTGGCTCCCCCGAGGACCCCCACCCAGTGGAACTTTCCAGGGGGCTGTGTTGAGTCAGGCGGTCTTGCTGAACGTCAGCCTTCATGTTTGTGGCCTGGTGGGGCACCAAATGTTGGGGTGGCCTCAGGGAGTCACGCAGGTTTCTCCTGCTCTGTGGGTTTTGTGCAGGTCTGAACAGCACGGTTTCCTCCTGGGTGGCAGGTGGAATTCTGGGTTGTGGCTCAGGGTTCCCCAATCTGGAGGACTTGGGGGCCAGTTCTCTGTGGATGGAAGCCTGAAAAGCCAAACTAGGGTTAAGGTTAGGGCCTAGGAGCATGGCAGGCCCGGTATGTCAACACTGAGGCAGGATCCCCATTTGGCTGAGTCAAGGATGCGTGACAGGCTGTGTGTCAAGCCTTGTGTTTTGTGACCGAGTGGCCCCCAGAGGTGGGGGTGGACTAAGGAAGCCTGTGCACCCCACCTAGGGTTAGTCTTAGGGCATAGGGGCATGGCAGGCCCGATCTGCTGGCACTGAGGGGGGCTCCCCTCAGGTCTGAGTTGAGTGCATGCTTCCAGCACCGTGGAAGAATATGGCTTTATGGCAGGGGGGCCACTGATGTTTGGGGTGGCTTTAGGGTGACAGCAGGTTTGTTCCCCTCTGAGGGTTCAGCACAGCTCCAAATGGCACAGTTTCCAACCACGTGGCTGGCAAAGTCCTGGAGTGTCACTCAGGGTCCTTTATCTGGGGGCGTGAGAGCCCAGCCCCTCAGAATGGAAGCCTGAAAACCCAAACTAGGGTTAGGGTTAGGGCCTAGGGGCATTACAGGCACAATGGGTGGCATTGAGGCAGGCTCCTCTCAGAGCTGAATTGAGGGAACTCATCTGACCCCACAGCAGAATCTGGCTTTATGCCCAGGAAGGCTGCTGAAGGTGGGGGTTGCTTTAAGGGGGCATGCAGTTTTCTCCCCCACTAAGGGTTCAGTGCAGCTCCAAAAGGCACAGGTTCCTACCATCTGGTGGGGGAAGTCCTCGTGTATAGCTCAGGGGTCCTTAATCCATGGAGCTTGGTGGCCAGGCACCACAGAATGGAAGCACCACAGAATGGAACCAAACTATGGTTAGGGTTAGGGCCTAGGGGTATTAGAAGCCGATCTGCTGGCACTGTGGCAGGCCCACTCAGGGCTGTGTTGAGGGCATTCGTCCAGGGCCATGGCAGAATCCGGTGTTATGGCCAGGTGGGCTGCCGATGGTGGGGGTGGCTTTAGGGAGACATGTAGGTTTCTCCCACTCTGAAGGTTTGGCGAGCTCCAAATGGCAAGGTTTCCTCCCACTTGGTGGGCAGTGTCCTGGGGTGTCTCTCAGGGGTCCTTAATCCAGGTGGCTTGAGGGACCGGCCTCTTGCGATGAAAGCCTTTGTATTAGGTCCTACGGCATGGCAGGCCCTATCTGATGGTGCTGATGTGGGCTCCTCTCAGGGCTGAGTTGAGGGCATGCATTTGGTAGCTCGGAAGAATAGGGCTTTACGGCCAGGTGGGACACTGATGGTGGGGGTGTCTTTAGGGGGCATGCCGTTTTCTCCCACTCTGAGGGATTGGCGAGCTCTAGACCACAAGGTTTCCTTCCATGTGGTGGGTGGAGTCATGGTTGTCACTCTGGTGTCCTTAATCCGGGTGTTTGGGGGCCAGGCCTCTTCAGATGGAAGCCTGAGAACCCAAACTAGGGTTAGGTTTAGGGCCTAGATGCATTACAGGTCTGATCTGCCAGTGCTGAGTCAGGCTCCCCTTAGGTCTGAGTTGAGGGAGTTGGTCTGGCACTATAGCAGACTCTGGCTTTATGGCCAGGTGTGCAGCCAATGGTATGGGTGGCTTTTGGGGGATCATACAGTTTTCTCCCATTCTGAGTGTTCAGTGAGCTCCAAACTACATGGTTTCCTCCCACATGGTGGGTTGTGTCTGGGGTGTTGCTCAGGGGTCCTTATTCTGGGGGGGGGGGGCTCGAAGGACAGGCCTCTTTGGATGGAAGACTGAAAACCCAAACTAGTGATGGGGTTAGGTTGTAGGGGCATAGCAGGCCTGATTTGATGGTGCTGAGGCAGGCTTCTCTCAGGGCTGAGTTGAGGGCATGAGTCCAGTGGCACGGCAGAATCTGGCTTTATGGCTGGGGGTACACAGATGGTTGGAGTGGTTTTAAGGGGACATGCAGTTTTCTCCCCCGCTAAGGGTTCATTGCAGCTTCATACAGCATGGGTTCCTACCGCATGGCAGGTGGAGTCATGGGGGGTAGCTCAGGGGTCCTTAATCCGTGGGGCTTGATGGCCAGGCCCTTCAGAATGAAGGCTGTCAACCCAAAGTAGTGTTACAGTTAGGGCCTAGGGGAGTGGCACGACTGATCTCCTGGCACTGACTCAGTCTCCCCTCAGGGCTGAGTTGAGGACATGCGTCCGGTGGCACAGCGGAATCCGGCTTTATGGCCAGGGGACCGCTGATGGTAGGGGTGGCTTTATGGGGGCTTGCAGGTTTCTCCCACTCTGATGGTTTGGCATAGCTGCAAACCACAAGGTTTCCTCCCCTGTGGCAAGTGGAGTCAGATTGTCACTCAGGGGTCCTTAATCAGGAAGACTTTGGGGCAAGGCCTCTTGGGATGGAAGCCTGAAAACCCAAACTAGGGTTAGGGTCTTGGGGCACGGCAGGTCCGATCTGCCAGTGTTGAGACGGGCTCCCTGGTGGGCTGAGTTGAGGGCAGGTGATAGGTGGCTTGTGTGAATCTGGGTTTTTGTCCAGGAGGGGGGCAGATGCTGGGGCTTGCCTTGTGGGGCATGAAGTTTTCTCCCGCTCTGAGGTCTGAGCAGCTCCAAATGGCACCATAACAGCATAGGTGCCCAGCAGACTACCAGAGTGAGTCTCAGTTGTCTCCAATCTGGCGGGTTTGGGGCTAGGCCTCTGGGTATGGAAGCCTATACAACAAACCTAGGGTTAGGGTTAAGGCCTAGGGGCATGGCAGCTCCGATATGCTGGTGTCGAGGCAGTCCACCTCAGGGCTGAGTGGAGGACATGCATCCGGCGTCGTGGCATAATCCGGCATTTTTTCCAGGGAGCTGCCGATGGTGGGAGTGTGTTTAGGGGCTCATGCGCCTTCCTTTCTGCAGGGCAGGCAGAGTCTTGTGGTGTGGCTCTGGAATCCCCAGTCTGGAGGGCTTGTGGGCCAGGACTCTGGGGACGGAAGTTGGAAAATGCAAGCTAGTGTTAGGGTTAGGGTCTAGGGCATGGCAGGCCTGATCTGCAGACTCTGAGGTGAGCTCCCTGGGATCTGAAGGTAGGGCGCATGTCATGTGGTCAGTCAGGCTGGAGTTTGTATCCATGAGGGCCGCCGAATGTGGGGCTGGCCTCACGGGGCCAGAGATGTTTCTCCCGATCTGAGGGTTTTGTGCAGGGGCAAATAAAAAGGTATCCTTCTGGGGGAAGGGAGGAGTCCTGTTTTATGGCTCAGGGGTTCCCCATATGGAAGGATTGGAGACCAGGCCTATGGATATGGATGCCTGAAAACCAACGTAGGGCTAGGATTAGGGCCTAGAGGTATGGCAGGCCCGATCTGCTGGCTCCGTGGCAAGCTACCCAGGGGGCTGAATTGAAAATGGGTCTCAGGCTCAGGGTCACAATATGGGTTTGTGTCCAATATGACCTATGAACTTGGGGGCGACCTCAGGGGACATGCAGGTTTCTCCTAATCTGGGGTTTTTTTTTTTGCAGCTTCATAGGACACAGTTTCCTTCTGGAGGGCAGGCAGAGTCTTGAGGTGTGGCCCCAGAGTCCCCATTCTTAAGGGCTTGTGGGCAAGGACTTTGGAGATGGAAGTCTGAAAACCCAAGCTAGGGTTTGAGTAAGGGCCTAGGGCATGGCCGGCCCGCTCTGCAGATGCTGAGGTGAGCTCCTCAGAATCTGATGTAGGGCATGTGTCAGGTGGTCCCTCAGGCTGGAGTTTGTATCTATGAGGTCTGCCGAATGTGGGGGTGGCCTCATGGAGCCATGGAGGTTTCTCCTGCTCTGGGGCTTATGCTCAGCTGCAAAAAACAAGGATTCCTTCTGGTGTACAGGAGGAGTCCTGTTTTATGGTTCAGGTGTCCCCCATATGGAGGGATTCAAGAGGAGGGCTCTGGGTATGGATGCCTGAATACCCAACCTAGGTTTAGGATTAAGGCCTAGGGGCATTGCAGGTCCTATCTGCTGGCTCTGGGGCTAGCAACGTGGGTGGCTGACTGGAGGTCGGAGCTCAGGCTGTGGGACAGACTGTGCATTAAGTTCAGGGCGGCTTACGAAAGTGGGGTGGCATCGAGGGCAGTGCAGTTTCTCCTAAACTGGGGGTTTATTCAACTCTGTAGGGCACGGTTTCCTTCTGGAGGGCAGGCAGAGTCCTGTGGTGTGGCAACAGAGTCCCAACCTGCAGGGCTTGTAGCCTAGGACTCTGGGGATGATAGTCTGAACACCCAAGCGAGGGTTAAGGTTATGGCCTTGGAGATGGCAAACCTGATCTGCAGATGCTGAGCAAGCCCCCACGAGATCTGCAGTTATGGCAAGTGTCAAGTGGTCGCTCAGTCTGGAGTTTGTGTCCATGAGGGCCGCTGAATGTGTTGCTGGCCTCATGTGGCCATGGATGTTTCTCCCGCTCTGGTGGTTTTGCTCAGCTCCAAATAGCAAGCTTTCCTTCTGGGGGACAGGAGGAGTCCTGTTTTATGGTTCTGGGGTCCCCCCTATGGAGGGATTTGAGAGGAGGTGTCTAGGTATGGATGCTGGAAAACGCAACCTGGGGTTAGGATTAGGGCCTAGGGGCACGGAAGTTCCGATCTGCTGTCTCTTGGGTGAGCTACCCCGGGGGCTGAGTTGAAAACGGATTTTATGCTGAGGGTCACAATGTGGGTTTGTGTTCAAGGCAGCCTCCGAAAGTGGGGGTGGCCTCAGGGACCATGTAGGTTTCGCCTACTTTGAGAGTTTGACACAGTTCCAAATAGCAAGGGTTCCTTCTGGAGGTGGAATAGTTCTTTCTGTGACTCAGACATCAGACATGGAGGGATTTGAGACCAAGCTTCCAGGGACAGCTGCCTGAAAACCCAAGCTACAGTTAGGTTTAGGGCCTAGGGTCATAGCGGGTCTGATCTGCTGGCTCTGGGGCCAGCTACCTGGGTGGTTGACTGGAGGTTGGGGCTCAAGGTGAGTGTCAGAATGTGTATCAGTGTCCAGGGATGGCCTCCTTAAATGGGGGTGGAATTGGGAGCCATGCGGGTTTTTCCTAAACTGGGAATTTTGTGCAGTTCCATAGGGCACAGTTTCCTTCTGGAGGGCAGGCAGCGTCCTGTGGTGTGGCTCTGGAGATCCCAATCTAGAGGGCTTGTGGGTCAGGACTCTGGGGATGGAAGGCTGAAAACCCAAGCCAGAGTTGGTTTTTGCAGATCATTGCAGGCCCGATCTGCAGAAGCTGAGGTGAGGTCTCAGGATCTCAAATAGGGCAAGTGTCAGGCAGTCGCTCAGGCTGAAATTTATTTCTCTGAGGGCTGCTGAATGTGAGGGTGGCCTCATTGGGCCGCGGAGGTTTCTCCCGCTCTGAGGGTTTTGCACAGCTGCAAATACCAAGGGCTCCTTCTGGGGGACTGGAGGAGTCTTGTTTTATGGTTCAGGGGTCCCCTATATAGAGGAATTTGGGAGCAGGGCTCTGGGTATGGATGCCTGAAAACCCAACTGAGGGTTATGCTTAGGGTCTAGGGGCATGGCAGGCCTGATCTCTTGGCTCTGGGGTGAGCCAAGGGGGCTGAGTTGAAAACAGGGCTCAGGCTGACTGTCAAAATGTGGGGTTGTGTCCAGGTTGGCCTGTGGAAGTGGGGGTGGCCTTAGGGGCCATGCAGGTTTCTCCTACTCTGAGGTTTTTACACAGCTCTAAATAGCATGGTTTCCTTCCGGGGGGCAGGCAGAGTTCCATTTTGTGGTCAGGGTCCCTGATATGGAGGGATTCGAGACCAGGCCTCTAGGGACAGATGCCTGAAATCCCAAATTAGTGTTAGGTTTAGGGCCTAGTGACATGGCAGGTCGGATCTGCTGGCTCTGGGGCCAGCTACATGGGTGGCTGAATGGAGATCGGGGCTCAAGCTGAGTGCCAGAATGTGTATCACTGTCCAGGGATGTTCTCCTTAAATGGGGGTGGCATCGGGAGCTTGCAGGTTTCCCTTAATCTGGGTGTTTTGTACAGCTCCAAAGGGCATGATTTCCTTCTGTAGGGCAGGCAAAGTTCTATCGTGTGGCTTCAGAGCCCCACTCTGGAGGGCTTGTGGGCCAGGACTGTGGGGACAGAAGTCTGAAACCCAAGCTAGGGTTAGGTTGAGGGCCTAGGGCTGACAGACCATTCTGCAGACTCTGAGATGAGCTCCCCAGGATCTGCAGTTAGGGCAAGTGTCAGGCGGCAGCTCAGGCTAGAGTTCCTGTCCATTCGGTCTCCCGAATGTGGGGCAGGCCTCATGGCCCCATGGATGTTTCTCCTACTTTAGGGGATTTGTGAAGCTCCAAATAGCAAGATTTCATTCTGGATGATGGGAGGAGTCCCATTTTATGGCTCAGGGGTCCTCCATATGGAGGGATTCGAGAGCAGGGCTCTGGGTATGGATGCCGGAAAACCCAACCTAGGGTTAGGAATAGGTTTCAGGGGGCATGAAAGGCCGATATTCTGACTCTGGGGCGAGCTTCCCAGGGGGCTGAGTTGAAAACAGTTTTAGGCTGAAGGTTAAAATGGGGGTGTGTGTCCAGGGCGATCTCTGAAAGTGGGGCAGGCCTCAGGGGCCATGTAGGTTTCTCCTACTCTGAGGTTTTTCAGAGCTCTAAATAGCAAGGTTTTCTTCTCGAGGGGCAGGAGGAGTTCTGTTTTGTGGCTCAGGTGTCCACCCTATGCAGAGATTCAAGGCCAGGCCTCTATGGATAGATGTCTGAAAACCAACGCTAGGGTTAGGACTAGGGTCTAGGGGTATGGCAGGTCTGACCTGCTGGCTCTGGGGCCAGATACCTGGGAGGCTGAGTGAAGGTGATGGCTCAAGCTGAGTGTCAGAATGTGTATCACTGTCCAAGGATGTCCTCAGTAAATGGGGGTGTCCTTCGGGAGCTGTGCATGTTTCTCCTAATCTGGGAGTTTTGGGTAGCTCTATAGGGCACACTTCCCTTCTGGAAGGCTGGCCAAGTTCTGTGATGTGGCTCAAGAGTCCCCATTCTGGAGGTCTGGTGGGTCAGGACTCTGGGGACAGAAGTCTGAAACTCTAACCAAGGTTGAGTGTTAGGGCTTAGGCATGGCAAGCCTGATCTGCATATGCTGAGGTAAGTCCCCTGGGATCTGCAGTTAGGGCGAGTGTCAGGAGGTCTGACTCTGGGGCAAGCTTCCCAGGGGGCTGAGTTGAAAACAGTTTTAGGCTGAGGGTTATAATGGGTGTGTGTCCAGGGCGATCTCTGAAAGTGGGGTTTTGATTTTGTGTCCATAGGGCCATGGAATGTGAGGGTGGCCTCTTTGTCCTTTGGGGGGACAAGAGCAGTCCCGTTTTATGTCTCAGGGGTCCTCCATATGGAGAGATTCTAGAGCAGGATTCTGGGTATGGGTGCCAGAAAACCCAGTGTAGGGTTAGGATTAGGGTCGAGGGGCATGGCAGGCCTGATCTGCTGGCGCTGATGTGGGTTCCCCTCAAGGCTGAGATGAGGGCATGTGCCTGGCACCGTGGCAGAACCTGGCTCAGTGCATGGGGGCCGCTGATGATGGAGTTGGCTTTAGGGGGGCCTGCAGGTTTCTCCCCCTCTGTGGGTTCAGCGCAGGTCTAAAGAGCATGGTTTCCTACCCCATGGCTGGCAGAGTCTTGGAGTGTCACTCAGGGGTCCTTTATCCGTGAAACTTGTGAGCCCGGCCCCTCAGAATGGAAGCCTGAAAACACAAACTAGGGATAGGGTTAGGGGCCTAGAGCATCATAGGCCCATTCTCCTGGCACTGAGGTGGGCTCCCCTCAGGGCTGAGTGGAGGGCATTTGTCCAGCACCGCAGCAGAATCTGGCTTTATGGTCGGTGGGCCACTGATGGTTGGGGTGGCTTTAGGGGAAAGCAGTTTTCTCCCCATCTGAGGGTTCAGCACAGCCCCAAACAGCACGGTTTCCTACTGTGTAGCTGGCAAAGTCCTGGAGTGTCACTTGGGGGTCCTGTATCTAGGGGACTTGGGAACCAGGCCCCTCAGAATGGAGGCCTGAAAACCCAAACTAGGGTTAGAGGTATTACAGGCCCGATCTGCCGGCGCTGTGGCGAGCTCCACTCAGGGCTGAGTGGAGGGCATCTGTCCCACACTGCATTCGAATCCGGCTTTATGGTCAGCGGCCAGTGATTTTTGGGTGGCCTTATGGAGGCATGCAGATTTCTCCTGCTATGAGGGTTTTGCACAGCTCCGATGGGTATGGTTTCCTCCTGGGTGGTAGCCAGAGTCCTGGGGTGTGGCTCAGGTGACCCCAGTCTGGAGGGCTTGGGGGCCAGTTCTCTGTGGATGCAAGCCGGAAAAGCCAATGTAGGGTTAGGGCCTAGGGGCATAGCAGACCCAACCTGCCAGTGCGGAGGCAGGTTCCCTGATGGACTGAATCGAGAATGGGGGTCAAGTGGCACTTCAGGCTCTGGGTTTTGTTGTCATGTGGGCTGTCTGTGGTGAGGGTGGCCTCGGGAATGCATGTGGGTCTCTCACGGTCTGAGGGTTCTGGGCAGCTCTAAATGGAAGGGTTTCCTCCTGGGTGGGAGGAGGAGTCCTTAGGTGTGGCTCAGGGGTTCCCCATCGGGAGGGCTTGTTGGCCAGTTCTCTGGGCACAGAAGCCTGGAAACACAAACTAGGGTTTGGGTTAGAGCTTAGGGGTATCCAGGCCCAACCTGCCAGTGTTGAGGCGAGAACCCTGGGAGCTGAGTCTAGCACAGGGGTTAGGAAGCCCATCAGGCTGTGAGTTTGTGACTTGGTGGAGGGCATTGATGCTGGGGGTGTTCTCAGGGAGGCATGCGGGTTGTTCCATTCCTAGGGTTCTGCATAGCCTCAAATGGCATGGTTTCCTCCTGGGTGGCAGGCAGGGAGGGTACTCGTTGTGATGAGCTCTGGGTGTTCTATGCAGGTGAGAAATCATGAAATCTAACCCCTGAAGCAAAGGAATGAACACTGCATGGAAAGAAATTGGAATTGAAGAAAAGGAAGGAAAGAAGGAGACCATGTTCTACTTCATGACGAGTGAGGTAAAAATGGAGGGATTTTCGCTCTCCTGTTCTGTTGATGTTCATTTTCAAACACACTGTGGTAGGGTACACTAGTTTCTGTTTGCATAAGGAGCCTCAGAAAGCTGTGGAAAGATTTAGATCTCAGAGCATGTCACGTTCCATGGATATGTTCCTTCCAGTTTGCCCAGGTACAAAGGTAAGTGGAGAACTAGGGCAGAAGAGGAAAGGAGGTGTGCACCTTCAGGAGGTAGCCTTCCCTTTTTCTCATGAAAGCCTTGGGCTGGTGTAAATTGAGAAGAAGGAGAGGGGATCCCAGAGCTTTGCGGTAGGCAGGGGAGTTTCAGGTCTGCCTATAGCTGACGGGTCCCTGAGGAGAGGTGAGCTAGGGGCATCGCAGGCCGGAACTGCTGGTCTGGAGGTCGGTTCCCTGAGGAGTTGAGTTGAGGATGGGGGTCAGTTGGTGCATCAAGCTCCAGGGGGCTGCAGAATGTGAGGGAGTACTCATGGGGACATGCAGGTTTCTCCAGCCCTGAGCGTTCTGCGCAGCTCCAAATGGACTGGTTTCCTGCTTTGTGGCAGGCGGACTCTTATGCTGTGACTCCAGGGTTCCCAACCCAGAGGGCTTGTGGGACAGGCCCCTGTGGAAGGAAGCCTGAATTTGCAACTCAGGGTTAGGTTTATGGCCTTGGGGAATGGCAGGACCAATCTGCCGGCTCTGATGTGGGCTCCCCTCGGGGTTGAGTTGAGGGAATGCGTCCTGCTGTGCAGCAGAATCAGGGTTTCTGGTCAGGGGGACCGCTGATGGTGGGGGTGGCTTTAGAAGGGCGTGTAGGTTTCTTCCTCTTTGAGGGCACTGCAGAGCTCCAAATGACACGGTTCCCCCCCGCATGGCAGTTGGATTCTTGGGTTGTCACAGAGGGGTCCTTAATCTGGAGAGTTTGGTGGCCTGAAAACAGAAACTCGAGTTATGGTAAGGCCCTCAGGGCAGGGCAGGCTTGATCTGCTGCTGCTGAGGTGGGTCCCCAGTGGGCTGACATCAGGGTGGTTTTCAGGTGGCACGTCAGACTCCAAGTTTGTGTCCAGGGAGGCTACAGATGCTGGGGGTGTCCTCAGGGTGGCATGCAGGTGTCTCTCAGTCTCACAGTTCTGCAGAGCTCCAAAGGGCACGGTTTCCTCATGTGTGTGGGGCACAGTCCTGGGGTGTCCCTGAGACACCCTTAATCCATGCCATTGTGAGTCTCAGAGGTGCCCATCACGAGCTTGGGGAATAGGCCTCTGGGCATGGAAGTCTGTCTGTCCCACCTAGGGTTAGTTTTAGGGCATAAGGGCATGGCAGGCCCGATGTGCTGGCGCTGATGCAGGCTCCCCTCAAGGCTGAGTCTAGGGCATGAGCCCAGCCGCGCAGCAGAATCCGGTTTTATGACCATGGAGTCCTCTCATGGTGGGGGAGGCTTTAGGGGGGGTTTTCAGGTTTCTCCCCATCTGAGGGTTTGGCGCAGCCCCAAACCATAAGATGTTTTCCCACGTAGTGGGTGGGGTCCTGTGGCGTCGCTCAGTAATCATTAATCTGGGGGATGGGTCTCTTTGGATAGAAGCTTGAAAACCCAAACTAGGGACATGGCAGGACCGATCTGCTGGTGCTGAGACAGGCTCCCTGGTGCGCTGATGTGAGGGTGGGTGCCAGGTGGGGTTTGGATTCCTGGTTTGAGTCCAGGGAGTCCCAGATGCTGGGGTGGCCTCGGAGAGTATGCAGGTTTCCCTGCTCTGAGGAATCTGTGCAGGTCCAATGGCAACACTTTGCCCTAGGAGGCTGGGGCGTGCCCGTGTGAGTCTCAGGTATCCCCAATCTGGTGAGTTTGGGGGCCAGACCTCAGGGTATGGGAGCCTGCATACCCCACCTAGGGTTAGGGTTAGGGCTTAGGGACGTGATAGGCCTTATTTGAGAGTGCTGAGGCAGGCTCCACTTAGGGGTGAGCTTAGGACATTCATCTGGTGACCCTGTAGAATCAGGGTTTGTCTCTGGGATGGGGTGGCGCCTCTGATAGGGATGGCTTTAGGGGGACATGCAGGTTTCTCCCCCTCTGAGGGTTCAGCGTAGCTCCAAATGGCATGGTTTCATACATGTGGAGGGCAGATTCTTGGGTTGTCACTCATGGGTCCTTCATCTGGGGGAGGGGGGGCTTGGGGGCCAGCCTCCTCAGAATGGAAGCCTGAAAACCCAAACTAGAGTTAGGGTTAGGGCCTTGGGTCATTGAAGGCCATATCTGCCATCTGTGAGGTGGGCTGCCCTCAGAGCTAAATTGGGGGCATACATCTGGCGTCACAAATATCTGGCTTTATGGCTGGGGGTTCACCAATGGTCAGGGTAGCTTTATGCGGGCATGCAGTTTTTCCCCGTCAGAGGGTTTTGCACAGCTCCAATGGGCACAAATTCCTACCGCGTTGTGTGTGGAGTCCCGGGGTGTTACTCAGAGATCCTTTATCTGGGGGGCTTGGGGACAGGACCCTTGGAATGGAAGCCTCAAAACCGAAACTAGGGTTTCTGTTAGGGACTGGGGCATGGCAGGCCAGATCTGCTGGCACTGAGGCAGTTACACCAGGCGGCTGAGTGGTGAGAGGTGTTGAACTCGTGTGCACCTGGCTCATAGAGGGCTCTCTCACAGGGTTTGGACCACTCCGATTTGGGACCCTCGTTTAGGTAAAGGCAGCTGCCCTGCAGACGTGTCACAGGGAGGGAGTTCCCCAGGGGTTTCCTGGTCAATTCTCATCAGCTTTCTGCCCAAATCGTTATCCATTTGGGCAGAAAACTCATGAGAATTGGCCAGTGACCACTCTGGACCCTGAGCCAAGGCGAAGTGGAGGCCTTGGAGACATGAGTTGCAGGAAGCAATTTCGCTGTTTTTTTTTTTTTTTTTTTTTTTTTTTTGGACCAGTTCTCATGAGCTTACTGCCCAAATTGATATCGATTTGGGAAGAAACCTGATACGAGTTGACCGGCGTTGGGCAGCGATTCGGACTGTGCTGACACTCATGGTCTAGAGCACTTTCTTTCTTGGTGTGTGTTTCAGCTGTCTGGGAACACAGGCTGGGCCCACATGGCTCCCCCGAGGGTCCCAGCGCTGGGAAGTTTCCCAGGGGCAGAGCTGAGGGAGGGGTTCTGGCTGGGCATCAGCTTGGGAGTTATAGTCCTGGTGTGGCACTGAAGGTGAGGGATGGCCTCGGGGGTGCATGCAGGTTTCTCCAGCCCTGAGGGCTTTCCTCAGTTCAGAATGGAATGCTTTCCTCCTGAGTGGCAGGTGGACTCATGGGGTATATTTCAGGGTTCCCCAGTTTGAGGGCTCATGGGACAGACCCCTGGGGAAGGAAGATGAAATCCCAGCTGAGGGTTTGTGCCAGCCCCTAGGGTCATGGTAGGTCTGATTCGCCATCGCCGGCGTGGGCACCCTGGGGGGCTGCATAGCAGGAGGGTTAGGGGTTAGGGGTTAGGGTTTAGGGTTAGGGTTAGGGTACGGGTTAGGGTTAGGGTACGGGTTAGGGTTAGGGTTAGGGTTAGGGTACGGGTTAGGGTTAGGGTACGGGTTAGGGTTAGGGTTAGGGTACGGGTTAGGGTTAGGGTACGGGTTAGGGTTAGGGTACGGGTTAGGGTTAGGGTTAGGGTACGGGTTAGGGTACGGGTTAGGGTACGGGTTAGGGTACGGGTTAGGGTTAAGGTACGGGTTAGGGTACGGGTTAGGGTACGGGTTAGGGTACGGGTTAGGGTACGGGTTAGGGTACGGGTTAGGGTACGGGTTAGGGTACGGGTTAGGGTACGGGTTAGGGTTAGGGTACGGGTTAGGGTTAGGGTACGGGTTAGGGTACGGGTTAGGGTTAGGGTTAGGGTTAGGGTACGGGTTAGGGTACGGGTTAGGGTACGGGTTAGGGTTAGGGTACGGGTTAGGGTTAGGGTTAGGGTTAGGGTACGGGTTAGGGTACGGGTTAGGGTTAGGGTACGGGTTAGGGTTAGGGTTAGGGTTAGGGTACGGGTTAGGGTACGGGTTAGGGTACGGGTTAGGGTTAGGGTTAGGGTTAGGGTTAGGGTTAGGGTACGGGTTAGGGTACGGGTTAGGGTTAGGGTTAGGGTTAGGGTTAGGGTTAGGGTTAGGGTTAGGGTTAGGGTTAGGGTTAGGGTTAGGGTACGGGTTAGGGTTAGGGTTAGGGTACGGGTTAGGGTTAGGGTACGGGTTAGGGTTAGGGTTAGGGTTAGGGTACGGGTTAGGGTTAGGGTTAGGGTTAGGGTTAGGGTTAGGGTTAGGGTACGGGTTAGGGTTAGGGTTAGGGTTAGGGTTAGGGTTAGGGTTAGGGTACGGGTTAGGGTTAGGGTTAGGGTTAGGGTTAGGGTACGGGTTAGGGTTAGGGTTAGGGTACGGGTTAGGGTTAGGGGTTAGGGGTTAGGGTTAGGGTTAGGGTTAGGGTTAGGGTTAGGGTTAGGGTTAGGGTTAGGGTTAGGGTTAGGGTACGGGTTAGGGTTAGGGTTAGGGTACGGGTTAGGGTTAGGGTTAGGGTTAGGGTTAGGGTTAGGGTTAGGGTTAGGGTTAGGGTTAGGGGTTAGGGGTTAGGGGTTAGGGTTAGGGTTAGGGTTAGGGTACGGGTTAGGGTTAGGGTTAGGGTTAGGGTTAGGGTTAGGGTTAGGGTTAGGGTTAGGGTTAGGGTACGGGTTAGGGTTAGGGTACGGGTTAGGGTACGGGTTAGGGTTAGGGTTAGGGTTAGGGTTAGGGTTAGGGTTAGGGTTAGGGTTAGGGTTAGGGTTAGGGTTAGGGTTAGGGTACGGGTTAGGGTACGGGTTAGGGTTAGGGTTAGGGTTAGGGTTAGGGTTAGGGTTAGGGTTAGGGTTAGGGTTAGGGTTAGGGTACGGGTTAGGGTTAGGGTTAGGGTACGGGTTAGGGTTAGGGTACGGGTTAGGGTACGGGTTAGGGTTAGGGTTAGGGTTAGGGTTAGGGTTAGGGTTAGGGTTAGGGTTAGGGTTAGGGTTAGGGTACGGGTTAGGGTTAGGGTTAGGGTTAGGGTTAGGGTACGGGTTAGGGTACGGGTTAGGGTTAGGGTACGGGTTAGGGTACGGGTTAGGGTTAGGGTTAGGGTTAGGGTACGGGTTAGGGTTAGGGTACGGGTTAGGGTACGGGTTAGGGTTAGGGTACGGGTTAGGGTTAGGGTACGGGTTAGGGTACGGGTTAGGGTACGGGTTAGGGTTAGGGTTAGGGTTAGGGTACGGGTTAGGGTTAGGGTACGGGTTAGGGTTAGGGTTAGGGTACGGGTTAGGGTACGGGTTAGGGTTAGGGTTAGGGTTAGGGTTAGGGTTAGGGTACGGGTTAGGGTTAGGGTACGGGTTAGGGTACGGGTTAGGGTTAGGGTTAGGGTTAGGGTTAGGGTTAGGGTACGGGTTAGGGTTAGGGTACGGGTTAGGGTTAGGGTTAGGGTTAGGGTTAGGGTACGGGTTAGGGTTAGGGTTAGGGTTAGGGTTAGGGTTAGGGTACGGGTTAGGGTTAGGGTTAGGGTACGGGTTAGGGTACGGGTTAGGGTTAGGGTTAGGGTTAGGGTTAGGGTTAGGGTACGGGTTAGGGTTAGGGTTAGGGTTAGGGTTAGGGTTAGGGTTAGGGTTAGGGTTAGGGTTAGGGTTAGGGTTAGGGTACGGGTTAGGGTTAGGGTTAGGGTTAGGGTTAGGGTTAGGGTACGGGTTAGGGTTAGGGTTAGGGTTAGGGTTAGGGTTAGGGTTAGGGTTAGGGTACGGGTTAGGGTTAGGGTTAGGGTTAGGGTTAGGGTTAGGGTTAGGGTACGGGTTAGGGTTAGGGTTAGGGTTAGGGTTAGGGTTAGGGTTAGGGTACGGGTTAGGGTTAGGGTTAGGGTTAGGGTTAGGGTTAGGGTACGGGTTAGGGTACGGGTTAGGGTTAGGGTTAGGGTTAGGGTTAGGGTTAGGGTTAGGGTTAGGGTACGGGTTAGGGTTAGGGTTAGGGTTAGGGTTAGGGTTAGGGTTAGGGTTAGGGTTAGGGTTAGGGTTAGGGTTAGGGTTAGGGTTAGGGTACGGGTTAGGGTTAGGGTTAGGGTTAGGGTTAGGGTTAGGGTTAGGGTTAGGGTTAGGGTTAGGGTACGGGTTAGGGTTAGGGTTAGGGTACGGGTTAGGGTTAGGGTTAGGGTTAGGGTTAGGGTTAGGGTTAGGGTTAGGGTTAGGGTTAGGGTACGGGTTAGGGTACGGGTTAGGGTTAGGGTTAGGGTTAGGGTTAGGGTTAGGGTTAGGGTTAGGGTTAGGGTTAGGGTTAGGGTACGGGTTAGGGTTAGGGTTAGGGTACGGGTTAGGGTTAGGGTTAGGGTTAGGGTTAGGGTTAGGGTTAGGGTTAGGGTTAGGGTTAGGGTACGGGTTAGGGTACGGGTTAGGGTTAGGGTTAGGGTTAGGGTTAGGGTTAGGGTTAGGGTTAGGGTTAGGGTTAGGGTTAGGGTTAGGGTTAGGGTACGGGTTAGGGTTAGGGTTAGGGTACGGGTTAGGGTACGGGTTAGGGTTAGGGTTAGGGTTAGGGTACGGGTTAGGGTACGGGTTAGGGTTAGGGTACGGGTTAGGGTTAGGGTTAGGGTACGGGTTAGGGTTAGGGTACGGGTTAGGGTTAGGGTTAGGGTACGGGTTAGGGTTAGGGTTAGGGTTAGGGTTAGGGTTAGGGTTAGGGTTAGGGTTAGGGTTAGGGTACGGGTTAGGGTTAGGGTTAGGGTACGGGTTAGGGTTAGGGTTAGGGTTAGGGTTAGGGTTAGGGTTAGGGTTAGGGTTAGGGTTAGGGTTAGGGTTAGGGTTAGGGTTAGGGTAGGGTTAGGGTTAGGGTTAGGGTTAGGGTTAGGGTTAGGGTTAGGGTTAGGGTTAGGGTTAGGGTTAGGGTTAGGGTTAGGGTTAGGGTTAGGGTTAGGGTTAGGGTACGGGTTAGGGTTAGGGTACGGGTTAGGGTTAGGGTTAGGGTTAGGGTTAGGGTTAGGGTTAGGGTACGGGTTAGGGTTAGGGTACGGGTTAGGGTTAGGGTTAGGGTTAGGGTTAGGGTTAGGGTTAGGGTTAGGGTTAGGGTTAGGGTTAGGGTTAGGGTACGGGTTAGGGTACGGGTTAGGGTTAGGGTTAGGGTTAGGGTTAGGGTTAGGGTTAGGGTTAGGGTTAGGGTTAGGGTTAGGGTACGGGTTAGGGTTAGGGTTAGGGTTAGGGTTAGGGTTAGGGTTAGGGTTAGGGTTAGGGTTAGGGTTAGGGTACGGGTTAGGGTTAGGGTTAGGGTTAGGGTTAGGGTTAGGGTTAGGGTTAGGGTTAGGGTTAGGGTTAGGGTACGGGTTAGGGTTAGGGTTAGGGTTAGGGTTAGGGTTAGGGTACGGGTTAGGGTTAGGGTTAGGGTACGGGTTAGGGTTAGGGTTAGGGTTAGGGTACGGGTTAGGGTTAGGGTTAGGGTTAGGGTTAGGGTTAGGGTACGGGTTAGGGTTAGGGTTAGGGTACGGGTTAGGGTTAGGGTTAGGGTACGGGTTAGGGTTAGGGTTAGGGTTAGGGTTAGGGTACGGGTTAGGGTACGGGTTAGGGTTAGGGTTAGGGTTAGGGTTAGGGTTAGGGTTAGAGTTAGGGTTAGGGTTAGGGGTAGGGTTAGGGTTAGGGTA